>NC_084557.2:31073191-31210691 GCF_033978685.3 Nerophis lumbriciformis | reverse complement strand
TTTGCATCAATCTTTAATGTGACATTTAGCACACACAAATTGTTTGCTAGTGTACACACATTCATGTTGATATGGTCTTACACAAAGTATGGACAAGGTTTGAAATGACTGAAAATGGCAAAACTAATTAAATATATGTAAATATAATACATGTACATAACATTTTGACTAAGTTGCTTTTAAAGTAACTGAGAATCATTTAAATTCAGCATTTTTTGCTCTTGCTTTTTATGTTATCTTCTATAGTCACTACATTGTTTTCTATTTTATGTTGTCATCATTCTGCTTTGCTTAATTTCCAGACATGTATTCATTGATTTCTATCCAAATGCAGTCTTACAGTGAGGCTTTTAGTCAACTCATTTACTGATGTGGTTTGTACACAATGATGTCACTCCCTGGAAGCACAGTGCACTGTCCATTATGTTGCTGTGAAGCTACAATTCATCTTCAAATGTCATGGCTGATCTGGTACAATATATAAATGTTTGTAGGAGCAACTTATGGCCACCAGAGGGGCCCTGAGAGCGTTTAAAACCTAGCACGCTTATACACACTTCCACAGGATGCATTGGAGGATTGATTGCATGGAACCTCACATGCTACAGGGCAGCTGCATTAGTCTGTGTCAAGAAATGGAGCTCACTACTCATCTCATAGCTACAGTACCAATATATCTATAAACTAGTGTTGGTATTTTATATTAGCTAGCTGAAACTACATGGTCAAATAACATACATATAATATCATAGTTACTATTTTTCAGTTTTCTTTGGCACCACTCTCAAGACGAGATACTAATCATCCTTCAGGACATGCAAACCCCGTTTCCATATGAGTTGGGAAATTGTGTTAGATGTAAATATAAACGGAATACAATGATTTGCAAAACCTTTTCAACCCATATTCAATTGAATGCACTACAAAGACAAGATATTTGATGTTCAAACTCATAAACTTTATTTCTTTTTTGCAAATAATAATTAACTTAGAATTTCATGGCTGCAACACGTGCCAAAGTAGTTGGGAAAAGGCATGTTCACCACTGTGTTACATGGCCTTTCCTTTTAACAACACTCAGTAAACGTTTGGGAACTGAGGTGACACATGTTTTAAGCTTCTCAGGTGGAATTCTTTCCCATTCTTGCTTGATGTACATCTTAAGTTGTTCAACAATCCGGGGGTCTCCGTTGTGGTATTTTAGGCTTCATAATGCGCCACACATTTTCAATGGGAGACAGGTTTGGACTACAGGCAGGCCAGTCTAGTACCCACACTCTTTTACTATGAAGCCACGTTGATGTAACACGTGGCTTGGCATTGTCTTGCTGAAATAAGCAGGGGCGTCCATGGTAACGCTGCTTGGATGGCAACATATGTTGCTCCAAAACCTGTATGTACCTTTCAGCATTAATGGCGCCTTCACAGATGTGTAAGTTACCCATGTCTTGGGCACTAATACACCCCCATACCATCACAGATGCTGGCTTTTCAACTTTGCCCCTAGAACAATCCGGATGGTTCTTTTCCTCTTTGGTCCGGAGGACACAACGTCCACAGTTTCCAAAAACAATTTGAAATGTGGACTCGTCAGACCACAGAACACTTTTCCACTTTGTATCAGTCCATCTTAGATGAGCTCAGGCCCAGCGAAGCTGACGGCGTTTCTGGGTGTTGTTGATAAACGGTTTTCGCCTTGCATAGGAGAGTTTTAACTTGCACTTACAGATGTAGCGACCAACTGTAGTTACTGACAGTGGGTTTCTGAAGTGTTCCTGAGCCCATGTGGTGATATCCTTTACACACTGATGTCGCTTGTTGATGCAGTACAGCCTGAGGCATTGAAGGTCACGGGCTTAGCTGCTTACGTGCAGTGATTTCTCCAGATTCTCTGAACCCTTTGATGATATTACGGACCGTAGATGGTGAAATCCCTCAATTCTTTGCAATAGCTGGTTGAGAAAGGTTTTTCTTAAACTGTTCAACAATTTGCTCACGCATTTGTTGACAAAGTGGTGACCCTCGCCCCATCCTTGTTTGTGAATGACTGAGCATTTCATGGAATCTACTTTTATACCCAATCATGGCACCCACCTGTTCCCAATTTGCCTGTTCACCTGAGGGATGTTCCAAATAAGTGTTTGATGAGCATTCCTCAACTTTATCAGTATTTATTGCCACCTTTCCCAACTTTTTTGTCACGTGTTGCTGGCATCAAATTCTAAAGTTAATTGATTATTTGCAAAAAAAAAATGTTTATCAGTTTGAACATCAAATATGTTGTCTTTGTAGCATATTCAACTGAATATGGGTTGAAATGATTTGCAAATCTTTGTATTCTGTTTATATTTACATATAACACAATTTCCCAACTCATATGGAAACGGGGTTTGAACATTCTGCGGGGTCCACTGTCATGTTAGCTTAACTAAGCCTCAACTTCGGGCTGCACGATTTGGCAAAACAACGTGAACCACAATTTTCTTCTAAATAAGATCCCGATTCTCTGAGAAGATTTTTGATTGACCATGTTCAGGGCATTTTGCTTTCGTTTGAAATACATATTTTTTTAAATTATTGTTTGTTTTTGGTTTATCATTATTATTAGATTCCTTTTCTTCTTAATCCATCCATCCATTTTTCCATTAAGGTTGCGGGGGGTGCTGGAGCCTATCTCAGCTGCATCCGGGCGGAAGGCGGGTACACCCTGGACACGTCGCCACCTCATCACAGGGCCAACACAGATAGACAGACAACATTCACACTCACATTCACACACTAGGGCCAATTTAGTGTTGCCAATCAACCTATCCCCAGGTGCATGTTTTTTGGAGGTGGGCGGAAGCCGGAGTACCCGGAGGGAACCCACACAGTTCTTCTGCTTGTGAAAAACTTTCATTGGTCTCACTGCTGTTGTCCAGGCTTGCTCACTCCACAATGCATTTGTGCACATAATAAAAACATGTGAAAAGAAAAGTCAGTTAATTAATAGGAATCGCTTCTCGCATGAGCTGATGAATGATACCCAGCGTGTCGCTCCAGCTCGTCGGGAGCGAGGAAAGTATGTACGCCGTGATGCTAATCGACCTTGTATAATAAAATGGCAGCGTTTGTTTGTGATGCAACTCGTTAAATAAAATGAATATGTAATCGTCAATTACAAATTTAATTGGTTCTGTAATTTTCATGGATACATATTCTTAACTGGCGTTATGCACTCAATTTTACATCAGTATGGTGCAGACTAAGCAGTGCTATGCTCATACTGCTTCCCCAAGTCAGCTTCCATGCGCATCTCGGTCACCTTAAATGTTCAACTCTTTAAATGTTGGATTAAAACATACTTTTCAATTTGAAACGAGATTCGTCTTGCATGTTTTCACATTGGGTGGCCTTTTCATAATCTACTGCAATCTACTATTAACATAGTACAGTGGGATCATAATCAATCAATCAATCAATCAATCAATCAATCAATCAATCAATCAATCAATCAACCAACCAACCAACCAACCAATCAATCAGTCTGTCAGTCAGTCAGTCAGTAAATCAATCAATCAATCAATCAATCAACCAACCAACCAACCAACCAATCAATCAGTCTGTCAGTCAGTCAGTCAGTAAATCAATCAATAAATCAATCACAATCGATTACAAGTCTCTCAAAGGGCTTCACTAACCACAACAAAATCCCCTGATCTGAATCCACATTCAGGCAAGGAAAAACTTCAAAAGCCTGAACTGGGGAAAAAGATGAATCCTTGAGAAGGGACCACATGAACTGGGGAAAAAGATGAATCCTTGAGAAGGGACCACATGAACTGGGGAAAAAGATGAATCCTTGAGAAGGCACCACAAATGTGGGGAACCCCATCCTTGGTGACCGGCTGTAATGGATGCCGAGTGGGTACAGTTATTGAATTGTTACATTAATATATACAGGTAAAGTTCGATATAACACGGTCCCATTCAAAGCGATGCTCTATAAAACGCGTTCATGCAATGGACCCCGAATTTTCGCCCGGAGTCAACCAAATTATTGACTGTCCATTCTGTGTTGTGGGAGCACACATAGGGGGGGCTATCCACCAAACATCATCGTTATCCTCATCAACCCCGGCTGTTTGCCGTCAGTGACATTAAGCGGATGGGACAAATGTTCGTTTACGCTGTCCGTGTTCGGCTTAGCTAGGCTCTTTTTTCTTTGTCTACATAGAGAAGAAAACCGACCTTTTTGTTGTCAATTCTGTCAACCGCGACAAGACACGATTATGCAATCTCAACACTTAAGCAAGAACAAAGCACAACACAGAGAAGGATTCAAACAATTTAAAGGGGAACATTATCACAATTTCAGAATTGTTAAAACCATTAAAAATCAGTTCCCAGTGTCTTATTATATTTTTCTAAGTTTTTTTCAAAATTTTACCCATCACGCAATATCCCTAAAAAAAGCTTCAAAGTGCCTGATTTCAACCACCCTTCCATTTTCCTGTGACGTCACATAGTGAAGCCAATACAAACAAACATGGCGGAAAGAACAGCAAGCTATAGCGACATTAGCTCGGATTCAGACTCGGATTTCAGCGGCTTAAGCGATTCAACAGATTACGAATGTATTGAAACGGATGGTTGTAGTGTGGAGGCAGGTAGCGAAAACGAAATTGAAGAAGAAACTGAAGTTATTGAGCCATATTGGTTTGAACCATATGCAAGCGAAACCGACGAAAACGACACGACAGCCAGCGACACGGGAGAAAGCGAGGACGAATTCGGCGATCGCCTTCTAACCAACGATTGGTAAGTGTTTGTTTGGCATTAAAGGAAACTAACAACTATGAACTAGGTTTACAGCATATGAAATACATTTGGCAACAACATGCACTTTGAGAGTGCAGACAGCCCAATTTTCATCAATTAATATATTCTGTAGACATACCCTCATGTCAGCAGGCCAGGGAAGCTAGGGTCGATATTCTTCTCTTGATCATCTTGGGACGGTGTGAGCCAAGACATCCAGGGGGTTTAGCTCGCTCGTCTGCGGGAACAAACTGCCGCCATTGCTTGCCGTGCTAGCGAGGTCCTTTGTCCCTGAATAGCTCACACACTACGGCAGATTCAATGGGGGTCTGGCGGCAGATTTCTTTGACTTTGTCGTTGGAAATGCATCTGCTTTGAGTGTCGCAGGATATCCACACATTCTTGCCATCTCTGTCGTAGCATAGCTTTCGTCGGTAAAGTGTGCGGAATAAACGTCCAATTTCTTGCCACTTTTGCATCTTTGGGCCACTGGTGCAACTTGAATCCGTCCCTGTTCGTGTTGTTACACCCTCCGACAACACACCGACGAGGCATGATGTCTCCAAGGTACGGAAAACAGTCGAAAAAACGGAAAATAACAGAGCTGATTTGACTCGGTGTTTGTAATGTGTTTGAGAAAATGGCGGATTGCTTCCCGATGTGACGTCACGTTGTGACGTCATCGCTCCGAGAGCGAATATTTATTTCACCAAAATTCACCCATTTAGAGTTCGGAAATCGGTTAAAAAAAGATATGGTCTTTTTTCTGCAACATCAAGGTATATATTGACGCTTACATAGGTCTGGTGATAATGTTCCCCTTTAAAGAAAGAGTCGCGCTACCATTCACCGTCAAGAAGACAGGAACTTACAAACTTAAAACACTATGCCTTGGTAAGTCTGCAAACCCCCCGCTGTTTTCACCAAATAAGTTGGGATCATCTTATTGTATTATTTTAGGGCCGGGCGATTATATGATCGTGATTGATTAAGGCCATGTCTACACTAAGTCGTTTAACCCCTTAAACTAATAATTATTTAGCCTAATCCCCGTTTCAGCCGCACTAAACCAGCATTTAAGGTCCCCCTCCTCGGACACATTTTTACACGGGTAAATGTGGCGTGTATTTCTTGAATCTGCGACACTTAGCTTTGTATGGACTCATTGATCGTTTACAAACTGAGTTCGGAGAGGAAGTGAAGTCAGAAAGACCGCGCCCCACACAGGAAGTGGCGTCAGCTTCATAATAAAGCGGCTTAGTAACTCAGAGCTAACCACTGGAAATATGAAGGCGAGTCATCCAGACATGCCCGTGTTTCTCCTTCCTCTACATGGACGCTTGTGGAAATCACACATGAATACCTTAAGAGAAAGCGATTGCAGCTATTTGGGATACTACACATCTCAGACGGCAAGAGAACTTTAAAATGTCGAGGTCAGCTTGGATTCTACTTAACAAAAAACTTCTTCTATTTGTCGAAGGAGAGACAACGAGAATGCGGGCTCCCTTGGATGTGATAAAAAAAGCTAGCGTGTGCTTTGTATTACCTGGCCGTCGAGGGAAGACTACCTACGGAAAACAGCGAATGCTTTTGGATTGGCAAAGCAGACTGTATCGCCATGTATGTTGCGGACTCAACGTCTAGGTCCAGAGTATATGAAGTCACCAAAAACGAATGGACAATGAAAGTGAAGGCAAAAGAGTGAGGAGTGTCCTGACCAGATATCTAGCTCCTAGATTCATTGTTGTCAAATGTTCTTTGTCACATTGTGTACTTTCATGTATAATAAAGATTTGATTCATTTATGATGGCTCAGGTGTGATTCACTACAATAGGGCCCCACAGCACACTGGATTCCAGTTCATTGAAATACCACAACACTGGATATTGTTCAGATAAGTAAAATTTAAAGGGGAACATTATCACAATTTCAGAAGGGTTAAAACCATTAAAAATCAGTTCCCAGTGGCTTATTTTATTTTTCGAAGTTTTTTAAAAAATTTTACCCATCACGCAATATCCCTAAAACAAGCTTCAAAGTGCCTGATTTTAACCATCGTTATATACACCCGTCCATTTTCCTGTGACGTCACATAGTGATGCCAACACAAACAAACATGGCGCATAGAACAGCAAGCTATAGCGACATTAGCTCGGATTCAGACTCGGATTTCAGCGGCTTAAGCGATTCAACAGATTACGCATGTATTGAAACGGATGGTTGTAGTGTGGAGGCAGGTAGCGAAAACGAAATTGAAGAAGAAACTGAAGCTATTGAGCCATATCAGTTTGAACCGTATGCAAGCGAAACCGACGAAAACGACACGACAGCCAGCGACACGGGAGAAAGCGAGGACGAATTCGGCGATCGCCTCCTAACCAACGATTGGTATGTGTTTGTTTGGCATTAAAGGAAACTAACAACTATGAACTAGGTTTACAGCATATGAAATACATTTGGCAACAACATGCACTTTGAGAGTGCAGACAGCCAAATTTTCATCAATTAATATATTCTGTAGACATACCCTCATCCGCTATCTTTTCCTGAAAGCTGATCTGTCCAGTTTTGGAGTTGACGTCAGCAGGCCAGGGAAGCTAGGGTCGATATTCTTCTCTTGATCATCTTCGGTGGCATAAGGGATGGTGTGAGCCAAGACATCCAGGGGGTTTAGTTCGCTCGTCTGCGGGAACAAACTGCCGCCATTGCTTGCCATGCTACCGAGGTCTTTTGTCCCTGAATTGCTCACACACTCCGGCAGATTCAATGGGGGTCTGGCGGCAGATTTCTTTGACTTTATCGTTGGAAATGCATCTGCTTTGAGTGTCGCAGGATATCCACACATTCTTGCCATCTCTGTCGTAGCATAGCTTTCGTTGGTAAAGTGTGCGGAACAAACGTCCAATTTCTTGCCACTTTCGCATATTTGGGCCACTGGTGCAACTTAAATCCGTCCCTGTTCGTGTTGTTACACCCTCTGACAACACACCGACGAGGCATGATGTCTCCAAGGTACGGAAAACAGTCGAAAAAAACGGAATATAACAGAGCTGATTTGACTCGGTGTTTGTAATGTGTTTGAGAAAATGGCGGATTGCTTCCCGATGTGACGTCACTTTGTTCGCTCCGAGAGCGAATAATAGAAAGGCGTTTAATTCGCCAAAATTCACCCATTTAGAGTTCGGAAATCGGTTAAAAAAATGTATGGTCTTTTTTCTGCAACATCAAGGTATATATTGACGCTTACATAGGTCTGGTGATAATGTTCCCCTTTAAGAACTTGCACACAAAGCAACACTGGACATGTACATTTTCCCCGCATGCGTATTAGGTCGTGTTGCGCTGGCGGACGGAGGGGGTCTTAAACGTTGGCATTGTTGTGTGTGGACACGGATAAAGTTAGGTGGGATTTACCCTGGATAACCTTAGTGTAAACGGGGCCTTAAGTTCGATCACGGTGATCAGCTGTTAGCATATATTACCTCGATCAAACATGGCAGAAATTTCTGTTAGAAGATACCACAGTAGTTAACAGCAGGGAAGCAACGATGCTGTGTATAATCCTCCACGGAACAATCCACCTTTATTGAGCGTGATCCTGTGTGCGCACGGAACAATCCACCTTTATTGAGCGTGATCCTGTGTGTGTCTGTGAATGTCTTTGTGTACGTGTGCGTGTGTTTGTGTGAATGTGTTTGGGTACTCTTGTCTGCTCGACCGTCACGAAAGTCAGGCTTTTTACGACGTCATTAATGTTCAATCCACTTACACAGGTGGAAGTGGATCCCAGGAGAACAAAATAAAGAAATATGGCTAACACTGGCATAGAAGTAGAAGCACAACATTGAGAAGGATCAGACACTTTCACAGACTGCTGCAACTCGCTAGTAATCCTGCCCTGAATGCGGACTCGCAGGCAGGCGCAGAATGTCTGTGGGACTGAACTACTGTATTGGTTACGACTGGAATATTCTACACACCAACTAATATATTCAGAAAAAAATATATTTTTATACTTAAATATTTTTTAATCAAACTTTTTGTTGGTTTGCTGTAATTCAACTCCTCTGACATAGCATGTACAAAAAAAAAACTGCAGACAATTTTAGTTCAAATCATTTTTGAGCTTGTGGATGAAAACATTGTGTTTCTGAAATATTCATTACACGTGCTTAATGTGTTTGTACACATTATTTTACAGTACCTTAAATTCAAACTGCACTTAAAAATGTGTTTTCAAGAAACTACAGTATTTGAGTTAAAAAAAAAAAATCACAAACTGGGTCACTGTTTGCCTTTTGCCAAACCACTGGTAAGATGCACTGGTGTATACAAGTAATCAAAGAATACAAATAATAATTTACCATGTCAAAATAATGATTAGTAATCAATAACTTGAAATAAAAGTTTCATAGTATTCATTAGTGCATTATTTCAAGTGTTTCTTTTTAGTAATATTATGAAAGATGGCTATCATTAGGACCTGGCGAGGAGCAATCACATTTAATGAAATCAGTCATTCCATAACAAATGCATAACCAACCGCACTGGCTCACCACTTCAAAATGTGTTAAGTAAACTAATTTTAAGCGAGGAACAGCACTCTCACATTAGCCAAAGTTGCTCAACTTTAAGTGTGAGTACCCTCAATATCTAATCGCTGTTTCAATTCTTATGTCATATTGTTGTGTTGACAGTCTTAGTCTATGTAATATTACCATGGAAATCAAATTACTGTATTTCCTTTTCACTGATAAATCAGCTCACTAAAATGGTCAAAACTGTGAGTAATCAAATTTGAGACAAACAATTACGCTGCAGCCACCCCTGAAATTACTGCAAATAGTGTGTACTGCTGAATTACTCCAACCATTAAAGTCAATCTCTCCGGTTTTCTTCATGTCCCTGCATGTACTGTAATTTGACAGGATCTACGGTGCACAGTTAAACAAGGACTACACACACAAACATGGCACTTAACGGAAATGGCTCCATCCCTCCCATTCCCCGCTTCGTTGGATATGTTTTCTCCTGCTGTCTCCATCTCCACCCACACACAGGCACTCAGCATAAATCAGGCCCGGCACTGGTAATGGTGATTGACTGTTGGGAGTAATAGCTTGTGTATGATCACATTGTGAAAATTAAAAATAATTGGTGCTGTGTGTTTGTTGAGGTGTTCACTGCCTTTTTGGGGAGTGAATGCATCAAAGGGGGTCAAAGGGATATTTTTAATAATTAAAATAGAATATGGTTCTTGAAAATTATGATATATAAACCAATTTTGTGTTGCTTAGCTGTGAAAGGCGCATGTGTTGTTCTGATTTGGGATGAGCAATATACAGTAATGGATTTGTTGTTAAAATTCCTACAACCAATACTATTAAAGGCCTACTGAAATGTGATTTTCTTATTTAAACGGGGATAGCAGGTCCATTCTATGTGTCATACTTGATCATTTCGCGATATTGCCATATTTTTGCTGAAAGGATTTAGTAGAGAACATCGACGATAAAGTTCGCAACTTTTGGTCGCTGATAAAAAAGCCTTGCCTGTACCGGAAGTAGCAGACGATATGCGCGTGACGTCACAGGTTGTGGAGCTCCTCACATCTGCACATTGTTTACAATCATGGCCACCAGCAGCGAGAGCGACTCGGACCGAGAAAGCGACGATTTCCCCATTAATTTGAGCGAGGATGAAAGATTTGTGGATGAGGAAAGTGAGAGTGAAGGACTAGAGGGCAGTGGGAGCGATTCAGATAGGGAAGATGCTGTGAGAGGCGGGTGGGACCTGATATTCAGCTGGGAATGACTAAAACAGTAAATAAACACAAGACATATATATATATATTAGCCACAACACAACCAGGCTTATATTTAATATGCCACAAATTAATCCCGCATAACAAACACCTCCCCCCTCCCGTCCATATAACCCGCCAATACAACTCAAACACCTGCACAACACACTCAATCCCACAGCCCAAAGTACCGTTCACCTCCCCAAAGTTCATACAGCACATATATTTCCCCAAAGTCCCCAAAGTTACGTACGTGACATGCACATAGCGGCACGCACGTACGGGCAAGCGATCAAATGTTTGGAAGCCGCAGCTGCATGCGTACTCACGGTACCGCGTCTGCGCATCCAACTCAAAGTTCTCCTGGTAAGAGTCTCTGTTGTCCCAGTTCTCCACAGGCCAATGGTAAAGCATGACTGTCATCTTTCGGGAATGTAAACAATGAAACACCGGCTGTGTTATCCGGCACAACAGTCAGAGGGTGCATTCTACGGCGAGGGTGCGTTATCCGGCACAACACCTGCCGCAATACATTACTTCCCACCTACAGCTTTCTTCTTTGCTGTCTCCATTGTTCATTGAACAAATTGCAAAAGATTCACCAACACAGATGTCCAGAATACTGTGAAATTTTGCGATGAAAACAGACGACTTAATAGCTGGCCACCATGCTGTCCCAAAATGTCCTCTACAATCCGTGACGTCACGCGCAGGCGTCATAATACCGAGACGTTTTCAGCAGGATATTTCGCGCGGAATTTAAAATTGCAATTTAGTAAGCTAACCCGGCCGTATTGGCATGTGTTGCAATGTAAAGATTTCATCATTGATATATAAACTATCAGACTGCGTGGTCGGTAGTAGTGGGTTTCAGTAGGCCTTTAAACTCTTAATGCACACGGTAAGATATGTACAGTAAGACAAGTAAATACAATAACCGACAAGGAGACACACAGACATGGATACGTACTACTGTGCTGAATCGTTGAGTTGGTACTCCCGTGCACGGCTGAAGCATTCCTGGATCCCTGAGTCGGACCAGAGACGCATCATGGCGGACAGCAGTTCAGCAGAGTAAGGCTCTGTGTCCTCCATACGACTAACCACATCACACACCATCTTGGCATCCGCCTAAAGGGAGAGAGGAGGAAGGAAGAGTAATGTCATCTGAAGGCCTGATGAGGATCAAAGTGCCCGAACAATATTAAAATATCATCAAAGCAACACTTATGCACCAAGGCATAATTGCAGTAAAACAGACATATCGAGTCAAGTGCATCATACATGCATGGTTGAATAGTATTACGTTTACAATACATATGTTGTCACAAGAAGTATTTTTAAATCAATCGACAGACATAGATTAACTTTTTAACCAACTAAAAACATGTTCATAAGCCAGGTCAATGAATGCGTGTGCTGACAAACCTTGTCATGTCTTGAAGTAAATATTGCCTGGTCATTTTAGTGTTGAGTCAAAGTTTGTTAAGCCAAGCGCTGCACACAATCCTAACAGTCAAGTAAACACTTGGGCTTATACAACATGAGAGGTGTACAGGCTGGTCCAACAATATTACACTCAGGACTATCTCAGAGTAGTTAGATTTTTTTGTTTGTCTGTTTTTAAGACAAAACTTGAAGAGTTCTTAAATTGTAGCTAGTGGAAGCATCAACCACATTATATTAATTAGCATAGGATTGTGTTATTCAGTATTATGGCAGTATGTATATATATATATATATATATATATATATATATATATATATATATATATATACATACATACAGGTAAAAGCCAGTAAATTAGAATATTTTGAAAAACTTGATTTATTTCAGTAATTGCATTCAAAAGGTGTAACTTGTACATTATATTTATTCATTGCACACAGACTGATGCATTCAAATGTTTATTTCATTTAATTTTGATGATTTGAAGTGGCAACAAATGAAAATCCAAAATTCCGTGTGTCACAAAATTAGAATATTGTGTAAGGCTAATACAAAAAAGGGATTTTTAGAAATGTTGGCCAACTGAAAAGTATGAAAATGAAAAATATGAGCATGTACAATACTCAATACTTGGTTGGAGCTCCTTTTGCCTCAATTACTGCGTTAATGCGGCGTGGCATGGAGTCGATGAGTTTCTGGCACTGCTCAGGTGTTATGAGAGCCCAGGTTGCTCTGATAGTGGCCTTCAACTCTTCTGCGTTTTTGGGTCTGGCATTCTGCATCTTCCTTTTCACAATACCCCACAGATTTTCTATGGGGCTAAGGTCAGGGGAGTTGGCGGGCCAATTTAGAACAGAAATGCCATGGTCTGTAAACCAGGCATGGGTAGATTTTGCGCTGTGTGCAGGCGCCAAGTCCTGTTGGAACTTGAAATCTCCATCTCCATAGAGCAGGTCAGCAGCAGGAAGCATGAAGTGCTTTAAAACTTGCTGGTAGACGGCTGCGTTGACCCTGGATCTCAGGAAACAGAGTGGACCGACACCAGCTGGACTGCTGCTGAGTGGTCCAAAGTCATGTTTTCTGACGAAAGCAAATTTTGCATTTCCTTTGGAAATCGAGGTCCCAGAGTCTGGAGGAAGACAGGAGAGGCACAGGATCCACGTTGCCTGAAGTCTAGTGTAAAGTTTCCACCATCAGTGATGGTTTGGGGTGCCATGTCATCTGCTGGTGTCGGTCCACTCTGTTTCCTGAGATCCAGGGTCAACGCAGCCGTCTACCAGCAAGTTTTAAAGCACTTCATGCTTCCTGCTGCTGACCTGCTCTATGGAGATGGAGATTTCAAGTTCCAACAGGACTTGGCGCCTGCACACAGCGCAAAATCTACCCGTGCCTGGTTTACGGACCATGGTATTTCTGTTCTAAATTGGCCCGCCAACTCCCCTGACCTTAGCCCCATAGAAAATCTGTGGGGTATTGTGAAAAAGAAGATGCAGAATGCCAGACCCAAAAACGCAGAAGAGTTGAAGGCCACTATCAGAGCAACCTGGGCTCTCATAACACCTGAGCAGTGCCAGAAACTCATCGACTCCATGCCACGCCGCATTAACGCAGTAATTGAGGCAAAAGGAGCTCCAACCAAGTATTGAGTATTGTACATGCTCATATTTTTCATTTTCATACTTTTCAGTTGGCCAACATTTCTAAAAATCCCTTTTTTGTATTAGCCTTAAGTAATATTCTAATTTTGTGACACACGGAATTTTGGATTTTCATTTGTTGCCACTTCAAATCATCAAAATTAAATGAAATAAACATTTGAATGCATCAGTCTGTGTGCAATGAATAAATATAATGTACAAGTTACACCTTTTGAATGCAATTACTGAAATAAATCAAGTTTTTCAAAATATTCTAATTTACTGGCTTTTACCTGTATATATATGATACAGTGTTTGTGTTTGGTTGTTTCTATATATATATATATATATATATATATATATATATATATATATATATATATATATATATACATATACACATATACATGTATTGTTGCATTTGTTGATAATAGAGGTAATTATTGTCATTATTCATTATCAATCGTGCTATTTCTTTTGGTATTTGTATTGCTCCATTTGTAGTGTAATAATGTTCATTGTGATTTCTGTGTTATTAATTCTTACTTCACTAACTGTTTTTTTGGCATGCTATCACTTTTCGCATCATATTTGTACATATTATATTTGCTTATGCTGGTCTGTTGTTGTTGTTATTGTTGTGTTTGTGGTTGTTGTTGTCTCTCTGTCTTATCCCCCTCTTGTCCTCGCAATTTCCCCCTCTGTCTTCTTTTTTTTCTCTTTCTATCCCCTTCTGCGCCAAACATTAACATAAATCCATTAAATAAAGTCAAATACAAATAAGGTAACAAGAGAAGTATCCCACAATTCTCTTTGGTAAAGTAAATCTGTACAACAAACATGGGCAAAAAATAAAATAAAAATACTTTCGATATTTCAAGACTTCCGGTCATTTGAAAACAGCACTGCACATCATAATGGCGGCTACAGTTTCGATGTTAAAGGTCTAAAAAAAATATTTGGAATCGTCCGGCGGGTGGAATTGAAAATCTTAATGGGCCATAATTTGCCCAGATATGATATGGAGGGTTTTTGGTATTAATCTATCTTTTGCAATCCCAGTCACTGCCGTTGTGTCCTTGGGCAAGACACTTCACCCACCTTGCGCCCAGTGCCACCCACACTGGTGTATGAATCTGAATGAATGTTTTGTGGTGATCGGTTGGTGCAAATCGGCAGCCATGTTTCCGTCAGTTCACCCCAGGGCAGCTGTAGCTACAAATATATCTTACCAAGCACCACCATATTGTGAATGTGGAGTGAATTAATGATGGGTGTTGTGTGTTTTGAGTCACTAGAGAAAAGCGCTATACAAATATTTAAAACATGAGATGAATTGCACGTTTCACACCAACTAAAAAGCTCAGTTTTACCAGTCCACACATGAACAATGAGTTTTGCATCATGGCGATATTCTGTAACCATTATTGCAAATTCGACGTGTATGGGATTTTACGTTGTGCCGTCCTTCCCATGTTTGAAAAATAGGCAAGGACTGCTGATAATGAGAGATTAAGAGCACATCTACAGACACACTCTTTAAGCTGCCGAGGCAGAGGCACCATGACACCTTGTCCTTTTTCAATAATACTGTAAAGCTTCTGGCCTCTTATACTTGGCAACAATCCAACTGGAACAGTTTTGATTTAATATGTTTTCCAGCTTGGAATAAAGCTGAGCTTGAGCTTCCTCCCACTGATTGATGCTGGCTGCGGTGTCACACAGCACCTGATATGGAGAAAGAGCTAGTGTGTGCATCTGGATGTCCGCATGTGAATGAGGGTCAGTGCAAAATGAGACTTACTGTACTCTGTTTTCTATTTGTGTGTGTATTCCACTTTGAAGTGCCGGGCAGTGGGCCACAGATACACTTACAAGCCCTAAGCAGACAAAGGGAAGCATCTAAACATTTTGTCCAGGATCAGTGTGTGTGTGAGAGATGCTGATGGGTTTTTTGTTGTGCAACCATCCCTGTTTTACATTCATTGGCTTTCTCACTCACTTTCAAGCAAACTCAACAGTACACACTATGAAACTTATCTAGAGCCAAATGCCAAACTGCAACCATCTCTAATTAACCCACACGGCTTTATGATCATGTGGCAATGATACCATTCAAAGAATGTCCAACATGGAAAATAATGTAGTCCAAAATATTTAAAACATCAGTTAAAATTAAAGCTGCAAGCAGCGATGGACGGGACCGACTTTGACGGCACATAAAATCCAAACCGGAGCTGTAATTAAAACTATTTGGTAAAATTTTATCAGAAGGGTTCAATCTCACTCCTGTGCTAGTTTGAAGCCGACACGACAAACGCGCTCAGAGGAGATAATGTTTGAAAAAAGGTGACCGGTTTTACAAAACTTTTGTTTTGTAGGTGGAATTGCAAACTTCCTGTTGATTTTTGCTGGGGGTTGTCAATATATGAAATGTAGGTCTAAGTGAGACCTACATAGAGGTTTTTGTTTCATGTCTCTAAGACATTCCTACTGGAAGTTACAGGCAGTTTTGTCTGAGTTTTCTTTCTAGGAGCAGCTGTGTCTGTGTTTTCTTCCTAGGGAGCGCTACAGCGCAATTTTGAGTTTTGGGGTTGGGTTTTTTTATTAGATCACAATTTTTGCCAGTCCTGATGTGTGTGTCCAGTTTGGTGAGTTTTGAAGCATGTTAAGGGGGGTCACATTACAGCTCAAAGAGGCAAAAGTGACAGTTTTTACTAAACTTTTGTTTTGAAGGGGGAATTGCCAACTTCCTGTTGATTTTTGCTGAAGGATGTCAATGTACGAAATCTAGGTCTAAGTCAGACCTACATATAGGTTTTTGTTGCATGTCTCTACGACATTCCTACTGGAAGTTACAAGCAGTTTTGTCTGTGTTTATTCCTAGGGGGCGCTAGAGCGCAATTTTGAGTTCTGGGGTTTGGTTTTTTTAGTAGATAGCAATTTTTGCCAGTCCTGATGTGTGTGTCAAATATGGTGAGTTTTGAAGCATGTTAAGAGGGTCAAATTACAGCTCAAAGAGGCGGCGGTATAATAATAAAGAATAAAACGTTACAATTACAATAGAGTTCTCTGTCTCAAAGGGACATTGCGGTCCCTAATTATTGGATTCATCACAGTTATTTCAATTTACAATGCAATGATTATTTTTGTACCACTGCAGTTCAACTCTGACTTTACTATTAAATGTATTATGTTTGGGTAAGAACCTAATTTCATAGTGATATTCTCATATATATTTTAGTCCGGACACAGGATAAAGTTGGTTCTGGTTAAATGGTCCACACATGCATGATTTCCCATCCTATATTTAACCATGCTAGTCACACTTAAGGGCTGTGGGCTGAATGCAGCTAACCAAATCCTTGTACGTGTCTGTGCAAGCGCTTCAAACCAACAGCAGGTCCATGAATAAAAATGCATCGTGCGAGAGTATAGGAGGCTACTTACTATATTCGGTGAAATGAGTGTAAAACTGACAATATGGGCATTATTTCATGTTTAGAGGGCTCTACATTGTGAACAGTTTTTTACAACTCTAACTATAAAAATATAAAAATAATTGATAATACTATCATTATTATTGATTAATTCTGAAATGTGTTTACTACGGTCAGACCAATTAGTTGTGATCAATAAGAATTAGAATTCAATCTGTATTGAATAATATCAAATTGTTCATTAACCGTTTTTCAAATACCTTGTTTTTGAATCATATCGTAACACATGTATCTAGATGCTTGTCGAATCGTCCATCACAAAGAGTTGTACAAGCCTAACAGTTATTAACAATAACAGCTACCTTTCTTAAGTCAATCAATCAAAACTTTATATGACACGTTTCATACACAGGCAAATTGCAACAAAAGGTGCTAAAATGAAAAGACTCAAATTAATTCACACAATAAAAAATAACGCCATTCTCACTCGTCACCATCACCACCAAAAGGACCAGTGCCATTAATCTGACAGTGAGTTAAGAATATAACAGCGGCTACATTGCACAATTAAGACAGAATAACTTTTTTTAAGAGTTTGTATCCCGAATTGCACGGCTCCCATAAGCTCCATTGTAAGCAAACTTTTGATCGCATTTATTTAATATTTAGAATGCAAAAAATAAAAAATAAATAACATCGATCGTCATGTCTTTCATAATGATTGTGAATGATAGACAACATTCCCCAAAAAGTGCAGTTCCCTTTTAATGGGGTGAATAAAACAAATTAAATTGATTTGTTTTGCTGTCTGTCAGCTTTTCCTATTGGTGTTCGATTTTCTTGCAATGTGCATTTTCTTGCACTTGCATCATTACAACACATCACTACAACACCACAACGCCTCCCAGAGTGCTCCTTCAGTGTGCTAAAAGTACGTTTTGTTGTCTAAATCGCACAATATTGCCCAGAAAAGGTGGTACATATTATATTTTTAACTGCATGGCAACAACATGACACAATGCACTTGTTATCAATTGTACACACAGTCTTACTAAATCATCAGCAACACACCCACTAACAGTACACACAATGTTATAGTTACCACACATTATTTAGCACTTTAGTAGATCAGGCTCATAATATATTTTTTCCATGTCCTAGCACACAAAATTCCCATGAGATCAGTAAAAAAAAGTTTCAATTGCACAAAGGACACAATCACATACAGTAAACTATAATTACCGTGTGTTTCTGTCATTTTGCTGATGCTTTATTTAAAATGATAGCTAAACTATGTTTGAATACTGGTTTCTGCATAATATAAACAATTCGTAATGTTTTTTTTATTGAAAGAGCCATTTAGCATGCACACAGTAGTAATGTGTACAACATAAACAATACAGTATCTCTCTGATTGTGAACCAATTAGATATCTCGGATAACAATCACTATTAACAGTCTGTTTTCACTCTGTCTTGTCAGTCCTAACCCTCCTCTCTTCTATTTTTGGACTTGCGTTCACTCGTTCAATCATTTTTTTAATCTGTCTTGACAACTGAACCTAACCCTAACATCATGGCTGTAGTCGTATAACCAGCATACGATCTAAAGCCAAATCCACAAAGACAATTCATTATTATATCATCTAGTTTCTCTGCTGTCTACTGGCTCACCACACCCTCTTACGCTGCCTCTAGTTTTCAACTATCTTCATCCCTCTCTCTCTCCTACTCCTCCGCATCATGTGACTCTCTGATGCAGTTGCCATGGTGACCATGCTCATCCCCCAGGAATGCAATATTCACTGTTTGGCTCTCCCTTGTGATCGTCCCATCTATTCCGCTGCACCCTTCTTGTTTCCATCACCCTTATCGGCCTGTCCCTCCATTTTGTCTTACCCTGTTCCACGATATATAAAAACATAATTATCAAACATACTTTAATTTCTGCATTAATCTGAATCTTTTCTGTGCAACTTATGTATCTACAGCGGGAGAAATATCATCTTCTTGTCTCATACACTCCCTCCCTCTGTAGAGCCACTGCTGAAAACTGGAAGTAATGAAATATTTAACTGTTGTTCCGGCCCTCCTATGGCCTGCCCTGTGGAGCCCTCACACACAGATGCATTGACACACACACACACACACACACACACACACACACACACACACTATGTAGCCCAGGCTTTGCTTCATTGGGGCTTCCGTCAGCACACTCACAGGGTGTCATACAAACACCCGTCTACAGAGGAAGGATCCCCTGGATGCAAAGCATGCAAATCGTGTGATTGTTAAAATGTGCTTTATGGTGGCAAGCATAACACAAAGAGGGTGGTAAAAATGATTTTCATCGTCCCCATCCAAACACTGAGGGAGAACAGGTGGAACATGGAGAGAGGAGAAGCATGCATATGGATGTCGAATCTTACAGCTGCAACTAATTAACATTTTCTTTTGGTCTCGAAATTATGTTGGATACCTTCACAATTAACACATACCTAATTGATAGTAAGTAGACTTCACTAATGATGGCAGCTTCATGCAAATGTGGTTATAGTTTAGTTTCATTTGAATATGCTAAGCTAAATTACATACATTAACATATTATGGTTATACTTGTATTGTACTTAGTATTCATTAGTTGGCTGCTGGGTGCCCAAAACAGGAGCTACCATATTTTTCGGAGTATAAGTCGCACCGGAGTATAAGTTGCACCTGCCGAAAATGCATAATAAACAAGGAAAAAACATATATAAATCGCACTGGAGCCCGGCCAAACTATGAAAAAAACTGCGACTTATAGTCCGAAAAATACGGTAATTGCAACACCAGAAGTTGTGCAGTAGAGGTATTAACATATTTGTACTTTGTCTAATTTCAATATGGGTGGGATCGTCTTTTACGGTTGGAAATGGAAAACATTGTGGGTGGACAGGGAAAACATTCTGTGGATTCTGAAAATAATGCTTTGTTTTTATCCAATCAGAATTCAGCTAGCTTATGTTGCCATGCTGTACCAAATCTGCCGGGGCCTTCAGATTTAGTAATGCGGGCGTCTGTGCACTGTAAGTGAACGGGCACAAACAGTGATAGACAGTGTATGTTGTCAGTAAGGCCTTCTAGATGGCCTAAGACAGATATATAGTGATGCTATGAGCCAGGTAACATAACAATTCCATTACCCAGCATGCCACAGTAGTGGTGAGCATGCGCAGTAGCCCGGTTTAGGTTGTTGAATGTAGCCATGCTTGATGTTTTTGATGAGCACACTGTGGAGTAAACTTTAAGAACTCAGCCAACACGCCTCGTCTGCATCTTTTTTGATTAGACAAGACAACACATATATTTGCAAGGCCATTTCCAAGAAGGATATTTAAAGAGAAACTACATCTTGCGAGAAGATGTCAGCCAACCCCGGAAGCGAGCTCAGCTTTCAATGAAATGTGAGTTCAGATATTTTTTATTTCTTTATTTTTTCACGTTTAAAATGCTTTTTGCAATTTTAATTTTGACAGTACCACATAAGATATGTTTTAATTGCTGATGCAGGTTTATTGTTTTTTATATGCGCCAGAAAATAACCCGTTTTGTACAATGCCCAGTAGTGTGTAAATGTGTCTCTGTATAGTATTTCTCCAGCAATGGTCATGTGGGGACATCAATGATGGTATTTTGAGAGGTAATCATTTAAGTCAAACATCACTGACGGCCTAGGTGGGAAATGCACTGGTCTACATAACATGTAATGATAGTTCCTTGGTGAAAATTTGCATAAATGTAGCAGTAAATACCAATATTCAAGCTACTTATTTTCTGCCTCTAAAAACAATCAGTTTTGAAAGGTGTTTCATTGTCTCCTTCATTGCCTTAAAGAGTAGGCACCAACACTGTCATTATAAGTATTTTTAGTAGAATAATGTTATATTGCCATAGAGGTTGTTGAAGCTGTTGTTCTACAAGAGGGCTAAGCTACAAGCTACAATACACTTCTAACTAACATTGCTAATGTATCCTTCACACATTGCTAATATACTGTTATTTCTTACAGATTAATTGTCTCCCCCATTGCCATAAATAGTAGACACAGAGCCCACCATTTAAAGTAGTAATACTGGCACAGGTTTGTGAAGCAATAATATTCTGGTTTGTACACAGTAGGACAGTGTTTTTCAACCTTTTTTGAGCCAAAGCACATTTTTTGCATTGAAAAAATCCGGAGGCACACCACCAGCAGAAATCATTAAAAAACGAAACTCAGTTGACAGTAAAGAGTCGTCGTCGCAATTGTTGGATATGACTTTAAACCATAACCAAGCATGCATCAATATAGCTCTTGTCTCAAAGTAGGTGTAATGTCACCACCTGTCACATCACGCCCTGACTTATTTTGAGTTTTTTGATGTTTTCCTGTGTGTAGTGTTTTAGTTCTTGTCTTGCGCTCCTATTTTGGTGGCTTTTTCTCTTTTTATGGTATTTTCCTGTAGCAGTTTCATGTCTTCCTTTGAGCGATATTTCCCGCATCTACTTTGTTTTAGCAATCATGAATATTTCAGTTGTTTTCATTCTTCTTTGTGGGGACATTGTTGATTGTCATATCATGTTCGGCTGTACATTGTCTTTGCTCCACAGTAAGTATTTGCTGTCGTCCAGCATTCTGTTTTTGTTTACTTTGTAGCCAGTTCAGTTTTAGTTTTGTTCTGCATAGCCTTCCCTAAGCTTCAATGCTTTTTCTTAGGGGCACTCACCTTTTGTTTATTTTTGGTTTAAGCATTAGAGACCTTTTTTACCTGCACACTGCCTCCCGCTGTTTCCGACATCTACAAAGCAATTAGCTACCTACTGATATGGAAGAGTATTACACGGTTACTCTGACGAGCTCTAGACAGCACCGACACTCAACAACAACACATCATTTTCAGACTATAATTACTGGTTTGCAAAAAATATTTTTAACCCAAATAGGTGAAATTAGATAATCTCCCACGGCACACCAGACTGTATCCCACGGCACGCTCGTGTGCCGCAGCACAGTGGTTGGAAAACACTGCAGTAGGAGATACTTCTTCCCAGCTGAAGGCACATTGCCGCAAAATGAAAAAGTTAGTCTGGCACTTTTTAGTTCCTCAGGTGAGACTGGAGGTGTGTGTCGAGACCTATGTTGGTTAATACAACAAATAACTGAGCATTTTCATTGGGTTGCACTTTGGGCATTATGTCGTGTGGACTACAAACCCTCATACATAAATTAAAAGTGGCGGACTTGCATAAAGGACTTTGGGTAGATTACTACCATATATGGATAATCCGCCGACATTCATCTTGAAAAAATGTCACACATGGTGCAAAGTCTAAACGGATCGTTTGGAGGAAAAATGAAGGAAGGCAAGATTGTTTTATAAAAATATTTGCAATGACTCCATGATTTCAAATTTTTAGGAATGATGCAGATCCCAAATACACAATAGTAAGTTTTTTTGTCTTTTATGATTTATAAATGTTGGATACTCGGGTTAAACATTGCCTAAGCATCAAATCATTAGGTTCATGCATTAGTTCGCGAGCTTACACACAGTTTTGCATGTCTCTGAACGCTGGGGTTTGCAATTTAGCTATGTTGTGATGTCACAGTGAGGTGGACATACTTATTTGAACATAAAGTTATCGGTCAGGGAGTGTGCTGTATGGGGCCAGCGGAGTTGGAGGAAACACCAAAAAAGGTAGGATAAAGTATTATTTTCATTTAATCTTGACGTCCACACAATATCACAGATGTGCGACAAGCAATGACATACAGTATATGCGGCTAAAAACAGCTTTTTTAAGCAGCTCTGTATCAATCGAAGGTGTGCAGGTGTACCTGATGTTGTGACCGAATTAATCTATATGTTTATGAAGTATATTTTCAACAGTGTCTAAAAAAATAAATAAAGGCGACGTTTATCTTTCATAAATCTAAACAATGTACATTTTCAAAAGATAACTTTTAGAGAGGGAAGAGGTGGGGGCTGTGTTTTTATTCAAATAAACTACCGGTATATACATTATCTAGACCACAAGCAATTTTTAATGTAGGTTAGAATCATCAGAGTCCTCTTCAAACAAGCTAATTATGAATATATTACTGACAGTAACATTTTCAAACACCCCGTTGTCATTTGCATTAATAATGCTTTATAATCAACACAATATGATAACATTTACAAAATGTATTCACTTTGTTGTTTGTTGAAACAATTTTTATACAGTACTTTAGTTTTCGACTCAAATTTGAATTATGCATATTTTGGTCTTAAACAAATTCAGGGGAAATAAGTTGTTTAATAATGCATTTTTGTCAGTGCAACATTACTAATGTAAGATAATTAAAACATAAATGAACACATGTTTCTGTCAACTCCCATCGGGGATCGAAGCCAGTATGTCTTCCTTACAAGACCAGTGCGCTAAGAGTGTGGATTACAGACGTGAATGTCAATGTCAATGCTATCATATTCTTATCTGTGCACTGCAAAAAGTCAGTGTTCAAAAACAAGAAAAAGAAATACAGAATTGTCAGAATTGAGCAGACCTAAAAACATATACAGTATTACTACTGTGTCTGTACAAAGTTGTGAAAAACAGAGAGTGCAGACAGAGCGATTGTCTAAAAAGAAAGAAGGCGATTATGGCTTGCTAGCCTCAGACAGAATTTGGATGCGAATAATGTGGATGACATTCAAATTTGCTCAGCTCATTTTGTGTCGGGTACGTATGAATACATTTTTATCTGTTTTTGTGACTTAAAAAAAAAAAATAAAATAAAAAAAAAAAAAATATATATATATATATATATATATATATATATATATATATATATATATATATATATATATATATATACACACACAGTATATCTGCCTATTTGTGGTGGCCCTGTGATGAGATGGCGACTTGTCCAGGGTGTACCCCGCCTTCCGCCCGAATGCAGCTGAGATAGGCTCCAGCACCCTCCGTGACCCCAAAAGGGACAAGCGGTAGAAAAAATGGATGGATGGATATATATGTATATATATATATATATATATATATATATATATATATATTTATTGCTAAAGAAACAAGGTATGCCTGGGCGATATGGCCTAAAAATAAAATCCCCAATTTTTTCACAAAAAATTTGATTTACGATTTTTTCCTATTTTTTTCCATACTTTCCATACAAATAGCAGAGATAATTTAAAACAGGGTTTTCTTTTATTTGATCAAAAACTGTTACATTGAAATGACAGTGCGTACGCTGCATCTTAATCTTTGCAAAATTTTAATTTGAATAATGTTGTACTTTTTCGACCATATATAAATTTGACTTTTTATGGAATAACGTTTTAAAATTAAGAGTTTTGAATAAAATACTTCTGTTAACACAAAAATAGCATTCCACATTGCATGCAAATAAATCATTATCTCCAACATTGAGATTAATAGTGAGAACTTAAAACTTTTGTCTTGAATAGAATACCCCTGTAAATAAAATGTAGCGTTGTACATTGTATGCAAACAAATACGTAATAAGTAAAACATTGAAAACAAAGTCAAGTGGATAAATGCAGGCCTCTTTTCCATTCACCCATCTTTGTGGTAGAAAATTACTTTTAAAAGCAATTAATTATAGTTTCTCGTTATTTTACCAAAAAGTATTTAATTACTAAAGGAATTACTCATTTGCTAATTGAATAATTACTAAGGAAAGTAATTAATGCGTTACTGTAAAAAAAATCAAATATCCGGCTTATGCAATTGAGAGATGTATCATATTTGGGTAGAATGTGTGAGTGCTTCTTTAAAAGGCAGTACCTGTTGCCTCGTAACGTGTGACGTCAGCGCCCAGAGAGAGCAGCATGTGTGTGTTAGCTTAGCAGGGGCAGTTTGTCGGCAGTTCCAGCAGCTCTGTTGACTGTTGTCACTGGATTGTGTTAATTCTGGTTAATAAAGAGGTTAAATGTGTCCATGGCCGTCATATCTTCTGGTCCACAAAGGGGGTATTGTGTGGATTGCAAGCTAAAGGTTTTTACATCAATCATTGAGTTGTTCCCTCGTAGTTAGTAGTAGTGTGAATGTGTTTGTTGTCTGCTGTGTGTGATGTTGCCTCATTCTATTTGACACAGACATAGGGAGAAGTACAGAGCGCCAATAAACCTTAAAGGCACTGCCTTTGCGTGCCGGCCCAATCACATAATATCTACGACTTATCCCACACACCATTGAATGCAATGCATACGTGGTCAACAGCCATACAGGTCACACTGAGGGTGGCCGTATAAACAACTTTAACACTGTTACAAATATGCGCCACACTGTGAACCCACACCAAACAAGAATGACAAACACATTTCGAGAGAACATCCGCACCGTAACACAACATAAACACAACAGAACAAATACCCAGAACCCCTTGCAGCACTAACTCTTCCGGGATGCTACAATATACACCCCCCGCTACCCTCCCCCCACTCCGCCCACCCCAACCCCGCCCACCTCAACCTCCTCATGCTCTCTCAGGGAGAGCATGTCCCAAATTTCAAGCTGCTGTTTTGAGGCATGTTAAAAAAAATAATGCACTTTGTGACTTCAATAATAAATATGGCAGTGCCCTGTTGGCATTGTTTTCCATAACTTGAGTTGATTTATTTTGGAAAACCTTGTTACATTGTTTAATGCATCCAGCGGGGCATCCATCCATCCATCCATTTCCTACCGCTTGCCCCTTTTGGGGTCGCGGGGGGTGCTGGAGCCTATCTCAGCTGCATCACAACAAAATTAGGCATAATAATGTGTTAATTCCACAACTGTATATATCGGTATCGGTTGATATCGGAATCGGTAATTAAGAGTTGGACAATATTGGAATATCGAATATCGGCAAAAAAGCCATTATCGGACAGCTCTACTGACAGCCCTTTTGTTGCGTAGCTCGGTTGGTAGAACGGCCGTGCCAGCAACCTGAGGGTTCTAGGTTTGATCCCCGCTTCTGCCATCCTTGTCACAGCTGTTGTGTCCTTGGGCAAGACACTTCACCCACTTGCTCCCAGTGCCACCCACACTGGTTTAAAAATGTAACTCAGGTAATGGGTTTCACTATGTAAAGCACTTTGAGCCACTTGAGAAAAGCGCTATATAAATACAATTCACTTCACTTCACTTTTATTTTTTCTTTGAAACTCTCTCGCTAGCGTTAGGATTAGCCATGTTTTTAATCTCCGCTAAGGAAGTAAGGGGGCGGGCAAGGGCCACAAAAGCCCCTCTGGGCAAAAAGTATGCCAAAGCAAAAGGAGAATTTTTAAATCTTTATTTTAATTTTTTAAATCATCTGCAACAAGAAACTCGAATATATCAATAAAATCGATATATCACCCAATCCTAAAACAAGGACTAGCTTTTATTTAAGCATGACAAGATGACATTGCTAAGTTGATTGGCAACACTAAATTGGCCCTAGTGTGTGAATGTGAGTGTGAATGTTGTCTGTCTATCTGTTTTGGCCCTGCGATGAAGTGGCGACTTGTCCAGGGTGTACCTTGCCTTCCGCCCGATTGTAGCTGAGATAGGCTCCAGCTCCCCCCGCGACCCCGAAGGGAATAAGCGGTAGAAAATGGATGGATGGATGGATGACATTGCAAATATTCCTTGCTTTACTCACCCAAAAATAAACTGAGTGTAAACATTGAACAGAAAACCTTTATAGCTTTTAATGTCAGTTGTATAAACTTGGAAAAAAGATTAGGCATGAGAAGCTGATCTGAAATGTATGGAATACATAATAGAAATAATATATAATATATAAGAGTATGTTTTTATACTTTTACTGCTGTGAGTACACTACTACCACAGATACATTAGCGTGTGTTTACTGTATGTAATAGTATGATTTCACTAGTAAACATCTCATATTGATCTCATTCGGCAATTGGCGCCACTTTACCCACATAACACTCCTTTGAGGGGGTTAAGTTGATCCTTGTATAGTTGTGCAAGTGTTTTGATGTGTTTCAGCATCGTTTGACACTGACTTATCCTGGATTTTTTACTTTTACATCATCATTCCATTCAATTTCACCGCAATGTTTACAAAAGCTTCCCTCCTCGGTGGCTCCCTGGATGTGGAGCCACCGAGGAGGGGGGCGGGGGGGTTACCCACATATGCGGTCCTCTCCAAGGTTTCTCATAGTCATTCACATCGACGTCCCACTGGGGTGAGTTTTCCTTGCCCTTATGTGGGCTCTGTACCGAGGATGTCGTTGTGGTTTGTGCAGCCCTTTGAGACACTTGTGATTTAGGGACTTGTCCAGGGTGTACCCCGCCTTCCGCCCGATTGTAGCTGAGATAGGCTCCAGCGCCCCCCGCGACCCCAAAGGGAATAAGCGGTAGAAAATGGATGGATGGATGGATGATTGATTGACTTTATATGTTTCCCTCCACCGGCTTCAAGCGTGCATTAAATTGATCGTTCTGGAGCCACAAATCGTTGAACTTGCACATACCCAACTTTCATGCAAGTAATTCCCCTTTGCTGTGGGCTTTTGTTTAGTTTTCTCCACAGTTATGCTAAGCTGTGCACAGCACACGAGCTGGTGAGCGATTAATTCTGACCGAGCAGCACAGGTAGCCTACTTTAGTTCTGTTTTGTAGTGTTTATGGTGTCCTCAAAAATCGAAACACTTAAAAGCAAGACTGAAGTCTATGCATGTTTTAAATAAATGTAAGGTTAATAGATTTTAGTACCTTTCAAAATCGTATTTACGACTTTTTATGAGATTTTAGGAGAATTTTAGACATTTTCAGGCCTTAAATTCAAACTGGTGGATTTAAGACTTTTTAAGACTCTTTAAGACCCCTCGAATACCCAGGTAGTAGGGCTTTACCGGTCTTACAGTTAATACCGGCGTGCGGGAAGTGTCTGGCGCACATCCAGAGTTGCTACCGCCTACCCACACAGCCGACATGCCGGCACCATAGCTCTGGTGGCTGGCGGGGGCGGGCGGCGGCTTGTCTTTATTAACCAGAGGTAACACAAGCCGGTGAAAAGATTCAACAGAACAGCCGTCAGAGCCGACAAACTGCCGCTGCTAACTGCTAAAGCTAACTAATACATTTGAGCTGAAACCCTCACTGAAATCACACGTCGCTTGGCAACAGACACCGCCTTTTTAAGGCACACCCACGCATTCAAAAAATTATCTCAACTGCATATGACATATATTTAAATATATATTTAATATATTTTTTTTTTTTTAAAGTAAAAATGCATTACTTTCCCTAGTAATTAATTACATGTATTAAGGAGTAGTTCCATTAGTAATTAAATTACTTGTTTGTTTACAATTAATTACCTTTCAAAAGTAATTTTCAGAACACTAGTAGTAACAGTAATGTGGTGTTGAGTTTAAACGAAATACTTTGCACGTTTCGTTCAAAATACCGATATATATCGTATATCGCGATTCGGCTTGAAAATAGTTTTGGTCCATTTCGCACAGCCCTAGTTTGTAGCAATAAATAAAATTAAAACATTTTAGCAATATGTTTGTGTTTACTTGCAGTAAGTGTGTTTATCCTAAACATTTATGGCACTTCATTTTATACACAGTGGCATTTTTAAAGGGGAACATTATCACCAGACCTATGTAAGCGTCAATATATACCTTGATGTTGCAGAAAAAAGACCATATATTTTTTTAACCGATTTCCGAACTCTAAATGGGTGAATTTTGGCGAATTAAACGCCTTTCTAATATTCGCTCTCGGAGCGATGACGTCACAACGTGACGTCACATCGGGAAGCAATCCGCCATTTTCTCAAACACCGAGTCAAATCAGCTCTGTTATTTTCCGTTTTTTCGACTGTTTTCCGTACCTTGGAGACATCATGCCTCGTCGGTGTGTTGTCGGAGGGTGTAACAACACGAACAGGGACGGATTCAAGTTGCACCAGTGGCCCAAAGATGCGAAAGTGGCAAGAAATTGGACGTTTGTTCCGCACACTTTACCGACGAAAGCTATGCTACGACAGAGATGGCAAGAATGTGTGGATATCCTGCGACATTCAAAGCAGATGCATTTCCAACGATAAAGTCAAAGAAATCTGCCGTCAGACCCCCATTGAATCTGCCGGAGTGTGTGAGCAATTCAGGGACAAAGGACCTCGGTAGCACGGCAAGCAATGGCGGCAGTTTGTTCCCGCAGACGAGCGAGCTAAACCCCCTGAATGTCTTGGCTCACATCGACTCTAGCTTCCCTGGCCTGCTGACATCAACTCAAAACTGGACAGATCAGCTTTCAGGAAAAGAGCGCGGATGGGGGTATGTCTACAGAATATATTAATTGATGAAAATTGGGCTGTCTGCACTCTCAAAGTGCATGTTGTTGCCAAATGTATTTCATATGCTGTAAACCTAGTTCATAGTTGTAAGTTTCCTTTAATGCCAAACAAACACATACCAATCGTTGGTTAGAAGGCGATCGCCGAATTCGTCCTCGCTTTCTCCCGTGTCGCTGGCTGTCGTGTCGTTTTCGTCGGTTTCGCTTGCATACGGTTCAAACCGATATGGCTCAATAGCTTCAGTTTCTTCTTCAATTTTGTTTTCGCTACCTGCCTCCACACTACAACCATCCGTTTCAATACATTCGTAATCTGTTGAATCGCTTAAGCTGCTGAAATCCGAGATTGAATCCGAGCTATTGTCGCTATAGCTTGCTGTTCTTTCCGCCATGTTTGTTTGTGTTGGCTTCACTATGTGACGTCCCAGGAAAATGGACGGGTGTATAAAACGATGGTTAAAATCAGGCACTTTGAAGCTTTTTTTAGGGATATTGCGTGATGGGTAAAATTTTGAAAAAAACTTCGAAAAATATAATAAGCCACTGGGAACTGATTTTTAATGGTTTTAACCATTCTGAAATTGTGATAATGTTTCCCTTTAAGTATTTTTATTTTTTTACAGAGACCACAATATATCGTTATATCCCGAGGGCTTTGGGATCCAAAACTCTTTTCCAACAAATGTCTACAAACTCGTCTTGTTTATTGTAGTTCCTGGAATTATAAGGCTCCTGCGGCCTGTGTTGTATTTGCACAGTATACATTTGTAATTAACTGTAGAGTGAGAGCTACTGACTATATGATTTGGAAAAGGAAGCAGAAATTCAACTTACTTTTTGGAAAGTGAACTAGTAGTGGGTCATAGTCTACTACAAATTTGGGTATTGAGCCAATACTATGTAGTTACAGGGGCAGTATTAGCCATATTAATACTGATACCAATACATTTTACTTGTAAATATTTAGGCTCACTAAATGATTTTGCTTTGTAAGTTTTCCTCATCATTATCATCGGCAGAAAAACACTTTATGGCATTGTAACAATGTCAACTAAATTAACTATTTTATTATTGTATTTTATTTCATACAATTGTTTAGGCTATATAAAGTCAAAGTTATCCTGTGTCCGGGGATATATTCCCTGAAATTTTAAACTAACAAAAACAACAAAAATTGATTTTGTGAAAACAAAATATCGATCTGATCACTGGTGTGAATCATATACTTCTACTACCCTTGGTATCAAAAGCATCGACTTATTGATTGACATTTGCTTCTGTTGCTTTATTATTATCGTCTTTCTCGACTCTTATTAATCTACTTGCTAATTTCCTGTTAATATCTGCTTACTTTCTGCTGTAACGCGGTTGCATCTACACTTCTTAAATTTTATTAAGCACTTATTTCTTCTGTTGTTTCAAGCGAGTGCAGCGTTAACATGTTTCCCTGTCATACTCTCTTGCTCGATGTGTCACATGTTTAGCCTTTTTCTCCATTTCCACAGTGATAATATTATTTGTAAGAAATTTTCCGCAATGGATGTGATATTAATTTAGATTAGGGTTGCAACTAACGATTAATTTGATAATCGATTAATCTGTTGATTATTACTTCGATTAATCGATTAATAATCGGATAAAAGAGACAAACTACATTTCTGTCCTTTCCAGTATTTTATTGAAAAAAAACAGCATACTGGCACCATACTTATTTTGATTATTGTTTCTCAGCTGTTTGTACATGTTGCAGTTTATAAATAAAGGTTTATTAAAAATAAATAAATAAATAAATAAATTGCCTCTGTGCATGCGAATCGATGACTAAATTAATCGCCAACTATTTGTATAATCGATTGTAATCGATTTAATCGACTTGTTGTTACAGCCCTAATTTAGATGAGTAGTTAGATTATTTAATTTAGTATGAACATACACAAACAGTTAGCAGTAGCTAATAACACAAGCCTTGTCTGTCAATTAAAGGACCAAACTTCAAGGTATGAGTTACAGGTGATATTTTTTTGTGAAAGGCATTGATTGGCATTTGGCGATTACACACTTTCCACAGAAATTGGTCAATAATGATCGGTGGCCGATCGATTGGAACACAATTTCCTCCATGCGCGGCCATCTTTTTGCGACACATCGATGTGAGGTACATGACAACGTTGACTATTTCGACAAATCGTTCCAGCCCCAGATTATTTAGACTTTTGGGTATTTTGCATTGAGGATTTTTTTCAAATCAAAACATGCATCTTGGGGTATTAAATCCATGTAATGGCTTCAGCATTTTAACGGCAGTACACAGACCCTGTGTTTGCTGAGCGACACACAACGAGAGGGGGAGGGGACCTGGAGATACAGAGCAGCAGAGACGGCATGAAGACAAAGAAGAGAAAGAAAATGGAACAGCGGTATGAAAACGGACACAGGGAAGTATTTGGGGACCCAGTTCTAACCAAGAGTACCGGTATGCAAGTAGCCATGGCCAAAGCAGTGACCGTTTGGATGATGATGACCACGAGACTGAGCGTTCCATAGAAGTAAATGGTTGCTACGGTTACTTGCTAGTATCCTGGAGACCGGCGAGAGAGCTTTTAGAAAACCGAATGGTTAGGCAAAGACAAGAAAGAAAAAAACCTCCTTAAAGATCATTATGTAAATAATACTGTAGATGAACACTAACAGTAAACACGTAAAAATCTTGAGACATCTTCAGAAAATTGTGGCCATGAGGAATGAGAGCTACTGAACTACTTTATCTGAATTCATTAACTCACAAGTTCACAGTAAATAAATAAACTGAAGTCATGAACAATCTTTCATGTATCTATAATAAGTGACAGCACAAGTACAAATACAAGAATGTCTGCTTTTGACTGCAAGACTGTGGGAACACATTCCACAGCTTCTTATTTGCATAATTAGCATAGTTAAAACCTGGAATCAGCTCAACATTTTTACAGCTTTTACTCAGATAAGCATACTGTGCTTGCAAAACAAGTGACTGAACTAAGACGAAAAAGGTCGGGTTTGCAAATTATCGTGCTAGAAAGCTATTTTGCTGTGTTTTATAAAAACTTAACTTAGAATTGTCGAAAATCTACAAGCAATGTGCAGTTTTAATATGTGTACAGTAGGGTTGTACGGTATACCGGTATTAGTATAGTACCGCGATACTAATGAATCATATTTGGTACTATACCGCCTCTAAAAAGTACCAGTACCCCACCCGTCGTGTCATGCAGACGAGCATGTTCGGCAGTGCACAATCACAGAGTACTTGCAAGCAGACACAGTGTGTAGACAGAAAAGGGAGAACTGACGAATTTTGGTTTAATAACTAAAGATAAAGATGAAGCTATAACACTGAAACGCCCTCAGGAAGAGGTGCTTTAAGAGATGGCTAGCTAGCAAGCAGCATCACTTTACATTATACACACAAGTGAATGAAGATCATACATAGTCAACAGCCATACATGTCACACTAAGGTTGGCCGTATGAACAACGTTAACACTGTCATAAATATGTGCCATATAGTGAAACCACACTAAACAACAATGACAAACACTTTTTGTGAGAATATTTGCACCGCAACACAACATAAACACTACAGAACAAATTCCCAGAATTCCCTGCAGCACCAACTTTTCTGCGACGATACAATATAAACAAACACCATTGGTGGAGCTACACCTAACATCCACTGTAATGATACCGAGTACAATAACGTATCTAGTCGATACTACTATGATTACATCGATATTTTTTAGCATCACAAAATCATCTTTAGTTTTTTTTTTAAATTTATATTATGTTTATAAACTCAGGAAATATGTCACTGGACACATGAGGACTTTGAATATGACCAATGTATGATCCTGTAACTACTGTATTTTTCGGACTATAAGTCGCAGTTTTTTTCATAGTTTGGCCGGGGGTGCGACTTATACTCAGGAGCGACTTATGTGTGAAATTATTAACACATTACCGTAAAATATCCAATAATATTATTTATTTAGCTCATTCACGTAAGAGACTAGACGTATAAGATTTCATCGGATTAAGCAGCTAGGAGTGACAGATTGTTTGGTAAACGTATAACATGTTCTATATGTTATAGTTATTTGAATGACTCTTACCATAATATGTTACGTTAACATACCAGGCACGTTCTCAGTTGGTTATTTATGCCTCATATAACGTACACTTATTCAGCCTGTTGTTCACTATTCTTTATTTATTTTAAATTGCCTTTCAAATGTCTATTCTTGGTGTTGGGTTTTATCAAATACATTTCCCCCAAAAAATGCGACTTATACTCCAGTGTGACTTATATATGTTTTTTTCCTTCTTTATTATGCATTTTCGGCCAGTGCGACTTATACTCCGGAGCGACTTATACTCCGAAGAATACGGTACTTGGTATCGGTTTGATACCCAAATTTGTGGTATCTTTCAAAACTAATGTAAAGTATCTAACAACAGAAGAATAAGTGATTATTACATTTTAACAGAAGTGTAGATAGAACATGTTAAAAGAGAAAGTAAGCAGATATTAACAGTAAATGAACAAATAGATTAATAATTCATTTTCTAACTCTTGTCCTTAAAGGCCTACTGAAATGCGATTTCCTTATTTAAACGGGGATAGCAGGTCCATTCTATGTGTCATACTTGATCATTTCGCGAGCTTGCCATATTTTTGCTGAAAGGATTTAGTAGAGAACATCGACGATAAAGTTTGCAACTTTTGGTCGCTGATAAAAAAGCCTTGCCTGTACCGGAAGTAGCAGACGAGTAGTGTGACGTCACAGGTTGTGGAGCGCCTCACATCTGCACATTGTTTACAATCATGGCCACCAGCAGCGAGAGCGATTCGGACCGAGAAAGCGACGATATCCCCATTAATTTGAGCGAGGATGAAATATTCGTGGATGAGGAAAGTGAGAGTGAAGGACTAGAGGGCAGTGGGAGCGATTCAGATAGGGAAGATGCTGTGAGAGGCGGGTGGGACCTGATATTCAGCTGGGAATGACTAAAACAGTAAATAAACACAAGACATGTATATACTCTATTAGCCACAACACAACTAGGCTTATATTTAATATGCCACAAATTAATCCCGCATAACAAACACCTCCCCCCTCTCATCCATATAACCCGCCAATACAACTCAAACACCTGCACAACACACTCAATCCCACAGCCCAAAGTACCGTTCACCCTCCCCAAAGTTCATACAGCACATGAATTTCCCCAAAGTCCCCAAAGTTACGTACGTGACATGCACATAGCGGCACGCACGTACGGGCAAGCGATCAAATGTTTGGAAGCCACAGCTGCATGCGTACTCACGGTACCGCGTCTGCGTATCCAACTCAAAGTCCTCCTGGTAAGAGTCTCTGTTGTCCCAGTTCTCCACAGGCCAATGGTAAAGCTTGACTGTCATCTTTCGGGAATGTAAACAATGAAACACCGGCCGTGTTTGTGTTGCTGAAGTCGGCCGCAATACACCGCTTCCCTCCTACAGCTTTTTTCTTTGCTGTCTCCATTGTTCATTGAACAAATTGCAAAAGATTCACCAACACAGATGTCCAGAATACTGTGGAATTTTGCGATGAAAACAGACGACTTAATAGCTGGCCACCATGCTGTCCCAAAATGTCCGCTACAATCCGTGATGTCACGCGCTGACGTCATCATACCGAGACGTTTTCAGCAGGATATTTTGCGCGAAATTTAAAATTGCACTTTAGTAAGCTAACCCGGCCGTATTGGCATGTGTTGCAATGTTAAGATTTCATCATTGATATATAAACTATCAGACTGCGTGGTCGGTAGTAGTGGGTTTCAGTAGGCCTTTAATAATGTTGACAAAATAATAGAATCATAAATGACACAATATGTTACTGCATATGTCAGTAGCTAATTTAGGAGCCTTTGTTTGTTTACATACTACTAAAAGACAAGTTGTCTTGTTTGTTCACTATTTTATTTAAGGACACAATTGCAATAAGTAACTTATGTTTAATGAACCCTAAGATTTTTTGTTAAAATAAAGCCAATAATGTAATTTTTTGTGGTCTCCTTTATTTAGAAAAGTACCAGAAAGTACCGAAATACATTTTGGTACCGGTACCGGTACCAAAATATTGGTATTGGGACAACACTAGTGTACAGTATAAAGCTTAACAATCCTTAAAAAAAACGTACCAGCGTGTGTTCAAAGTTCTGGTACTTGTCTGGTTCCAACCCTCACTCTTCCATGATAAAATGTATCGTGTGTGTGTGTGCGTGTCTCCATGCATGCGTGTGAGGGTGTTTCAGCTGTGTTGCGGCCTTGAGCGCTATCTTTACAGCGGCCCTCGAAAGCAGCAGATATGCCCTCACAGCCTATGCTGACTGGATGCTTTTGCGGCACACACACACACACACACACACACACACACACTCACACACACACACACACACACACACACACACACACACACACACACACACACACACACACACACACACACACACACACACACACACACACACACACACACACACATTTCTTTTTCTCTAGGCCACTCAGCCTGCTACTAGTCTATTCAAGCTGCTCTGCTCTCCCCTTTCTGAGAACTGTCGACTTGTGAAGTAGAGCAACTATGGGTAGAAAGAGCCACACACACACACACACACACACACATACAACACATGTATACACACAGAGCTGGGAGCACTGAGGCATATTATTGTATGCATGACAGGACTCGCTATACAGCACTGAACTCACAAAGAACACAACAGAGCATACAGTCATTAATTCTTGCTCAGTGCCCTGCAGCATTTGCTACGGCCACCCTCTTGATAAAACACGTCCGGTCATTATTTATTTCCTATACCTTGGCTGAAGAGCACAGTGACTTGCACACAGAGAAACAAGCATTACTGTAAATATGAAATTGCTACTAATGTCAAATACAAAGTCTGTGCCATGTTTTCCCACATGGCTGCAATCAATTTGTAGTTTTGGGTTTCCGGGGCTTGAGGAGCGCGTCTTGATGACGTCATTGTGTAATTTGCATGATTAACCATGACACATGTGCATGTCACTTTTTTAAACGAGCAGCTGGGATAGGCTCCAGCCCCCCCGCGGGCCCGAGAGGGACAAGTGGTATGAAATGGATGGATGGATGGTAAAAAAAAAAAACTTAATTCAAAAATGCTAATCGCTAATCATCCACACCTCGCTTTTCACTGCAGTGTTACTGTAATACACCCTTGCTGGGTTACCTGCGTGAAGCTGGCAATTGTGCTACTGTGGTTTTATTATTTTCAACATTTTATTACTCACAGGCATTCATTGAAATATACCTATTAAGACTAGAGATGTCCGATAATATCGGCCGATAGATGCGTTCAAATGTAATATCGGAAATTATCGGTATCGGTTTATTTATTATCGGTATCGTTTTTTTTCTTTTTCTTTTGTTTTTTATTAAATCAACATAAAAAACACAAAATACACTTACAATTAGTGCACAAACCCAAAATACCTTCCTCCCCCACTAGTCATGAGACCCAACCACCCCAAAACATCAAATCCCTCAAAACATTTTGTCTATTCTAGTCAAGCATAGTCTTTGAATAATTTAAATTTTACCTCACGATGGCACTTTTATTTCAATTCATGTCAGATCTTAATTAGGGATGTCGGATAATGGCTTTTTGCCGATATCCGATATTCCGAAATTGTCCAACTCTTTAATTACCGATACCGATATCAACCCATACCGATATCAACCGATATATACAGTCGTGGAATTAACACATTATTATGCCTAATTTGGACAACCAGGTATGGTGAAGATAAGGTACTTTTAATTCACACAAAAGGGTTGTTTCTTTCTGTTATTAATATTCTGGTTCCTACATTATATATCAATATATATCAATACAGTCTGCAAGGGATACAGTCCGTAAGCACACATGATTGTACGTGCTGCTGGCCCACTAATAGTACTAACCTTTAACAGTTAATTTTACTAATTTTCATTAATTACTAGTTTCAATGTAACTGTTTTTCGATTGTATATTTGTTTTTAATTTATTTATCTTATTTTATATAATTAATTTTTTTTAAAAGTACCTTATCTTCACCATACCTGGTTGTCCAAATTAGGCATAATAATGTGTTAATTCCACGACTGTATATATCGGTTGATATCGGTATCGGTTGATATCGGTATCGGTAATTAAAGAGTTGGACAATGTCGGAATATCGGATATCGGCAAAAAGCCATTATCCGACATCCCTAATTAAGATCTGACATGAATTGAAATAAAAGTGCCATCGTGAGGTAAAATTTAAATTATTCAAAGACTATGCTTGACTAGAATAGACAAAATGTTTTGAGGGATTTGATGTTTTGGGGTGGTTGTGTCTCATGACTAGTAATGTGCGATAACACCAAATTTAAATTTGAGCCAATACTAAGTATCACTTCTGTCTGCCCAGGGGTGTCTAAACTTTTTCTACTGAGGGCCGCACACGGAAAAATTTAAGCATGCGGGGGCCATTATGATATTTTTCATTTCAAACCATAACAAAATATATGGATTTTTTTTTTTTTTTTTTACCTTTAGGGCTCCCGGGGACCATAAAGGGTCTAAGTCATTAAAATGTTAAAAACAAGTCAAATTATTATGTTTTATTTTTATACAGTAAATCTCTACAATATATCAACTTCAGGTTGATATAAAGTAAAACAAAAACAAAAAGGTTTTATGCCTTTTCTGTCAAAGACAACTTTGTTTTTATAATAAAACTGAAATATGCAGTATTTCCCCCACTGCCCAAAACATTGAGAAAGCAATGTTTGATGTGAAGTAATTAGAGCCTTAAAAAGATCAATAATTCAGGACACCATTGATTTTAATTCATTATTATTTTTGAGTAATCACAGTGAAAAGATAAATAAAATACCATTAAATATATTTGGGATCCAAAAGGTGCCCCACTCATAAAGTGATACATTTTTATTAGTTTTTTTTTACTTTCAACACTTAAGTTACGAGAAAATTTTCAGATTTATCTGTGGATTTTACGTTTGAACTATTATTTTGTTTGTTTTATGCTCTTTTGTCAAAGAAAACGTTGATGTTTTTGTATGGCAACCACAAAATATATGCAATATTTTCCACATAAAACATTTTAAAGTGAAATATTTGAAATAATTGGAGCCTTGAATAATAATTCATTATAACAATGATTTTTTTTTTTTTTGAGCAATGGAAAAAACAGCCTGCATGGCAGCTTTGCGTCAACATTGCAACTTTTTCTAATTAGATTTCACCTCATTCCACATTTTTTTAATGTTTTTTTTTATTTTTGCAATAGCATTTCCAGAATGTGTGACTGGTCGGTAAACAATTAGCTGCGGGCCGCAAATGGCCCCAGGGCCGCACTTTGGACACTCCTGTGTCTGCCTCAAAAAACGCCTCCCTCATATTCAATGTTGAAGTGAGTGAGGTGTTTAACGAGGTTTGTTCCTTACTGTTTTTCAACAAATATCACACATCGTCTTGGTCTGATATATAGTTTTTTTATTCATTGTATATTTATTGTATTATTGATTAACTGGTATTTTAGCAATATAGATTGATTGTATCTTATTTATTGCATCATTAAGGATTCAATGACTCAAATTATTGACATTTTAGCTATCCAACAGATTTATCGTATACAGTAGTGTTGTCTCGATACCAATATTTTGGTACCGGTATCAAAATGATGTCGATACTTTTTGGTACTTTTCTAAATAAAGGGGACCACAAAAAATTACATTATTGGCTTTATTTTAACAAAACATCTTACGGTACATTAAACATATGTTTCTTATTGCGAGTTTGTCCTTGAATAAAATAGTGAACATGCAAGACAACTTGTCTTTTATTAATAAGTAAGCAAACAAAGGCTCCTAATTAGTCTGCTGACGTATGCAGTAACATATTGTGTCATTTATCATTCTATTATTTTGTCAAAATTATTAAGGACAAGTGGTAGAAAATTAATTATTAATCTACTTGTTCATTTACTGTTAATATCTGCTTACTTTCTCTCTTAACATGTTCTATCTACACTTCTGTGAAAATGTAATAATCACTTATTCTTCTGTTGTTTGATACTTTACATTAGTTTTGTATGATACCACAAATTTGGGTATCAATCCGATACCAAGTTTTTACAGCATCATACGTTGGTCATATTCAAAGTCCTCATGTGTCCAGGGACATATTTCCTGAGGTAATAAACATAATATACATTTAAAAAAAACGAAAGAAGATGTTGTGATGCCAAAAAATATCGACGTAATCATAGTAGCACGACTAGATACGCTACTGTACTTGGTATCATTACAGTGGATGTTAGGTGTAGATCCACCAATGGCGTTTGTTTACATTTTGACGCCGGTGAGCTACGGTGTGTAGTGAAGCATGTTTAGCTATTCCTCGTCCTGCAGGGATGATATTTGTAAGAAACTTACTTTCTTTGCCGACATGGAGGCGAGGATTAGTCATTTGAAATAGCTAAAACACTGCAGACTGGGGCTGGACTTTAGCCGCTAGCTAGCTAGCTATGTCTTAAAGCACCTCTGATTAATTCATTAGTATCGCGGTACTATACTAATACTGGTATACTGTACAACCCTGGTATACAGTATTAATTATTTTATGATATCGCAGCCATGTTGACTAATAATTGTGTTTGTGTGTTTGATGTTTCTATTGTGCCTTTTTCTATGCTGTGTAAATTGACACTGCTTCACACCCTAAGTTCCTAATGGATAAATAAAGTACCGACATTTAATTGAATTGGATGTTTGAGGAGCTGAAATACCGTAGTTTTTTTCCCACGCTTTAACCCTGCACTTTATACAATGCTGCGACTAATTTATGGATTTTTCCGACTTCACGAGCTTCACATAACGCCACTAAATTTTGCCTTATCACATCAGACCAATGAAATTGCTGAACGGGTCACAATGGACCAATTAAATGTTTACATTAAAACAAATGCACCCACACAATCATTAAGTCAGCCATTTAGATGGTTATGGACTCACCTTATCATTAAAAACAAACAACAAAATGCACACGACGCAGACTCAAAACCAAAGATGACCGATACGGCCATCGATAAAGAAAATCCCTGCCGCACAGAATGAAAATCCCCCTTTATCGGGAGGAGAAGGACTGCTCAATGACTTCTCCAACAGGCTACTGTTTACGTGTTATAGGCACTGTCTTATGTTAAATGTGTAAATGAACACAAGCACATGTGGAAATATTTAATGTTTTACAGTGTAGTGCACAACAGCAGCTTATATTTAGGCGCACCCTATACCCTGGAAATTACGGTAGCCATCGTTTCAACAAACTGAATGACACAGCAGTGTGCCACTGTGCTTACACATTACACACTGACCCAGGCGGAAGAAAAAGTAGTTTCATCATTTAGACAATCCCTCAAAAATGTTGTTACTTTACACTGTGTTCCTGTTATTGATAAACATGACTTCAAATGACTGAACAGTCAAAATATCAAGATTTTTTTCATTTGACATTAATCATTTAATCTGGTATCGGAGTATCATTTATACAGTATCGACCCGTACATCTGCATTGGTAACATCACAGGTGTGAATAATAATAAAACAGTAAAAGCATTAAAACCACGATAGCACTTGTGTTTTGTTTTGATAGCACAAATCAGCACAAACGTAGCACAAACATCTGGGAAAAGGTGGGGGGGCTGGGTAACGTCACTCGTCAGAAAATGTATTTTAGAATTAATTAAACAACATTTTTTTGTGGCACAAACCAGCAAAAAGTAATGGCAGTGGTATTTGAATATTTGCAATGGCAAGGGGAGCCACCTTCACGTTTGCTGGGATGCCTTGCTGTTTTATCTAGTTTTATTTTTGTTGACCACCTAAATGCATGACGCAAGAAAAACTTCCTGTCTTATACTTTGAAAGCCTACTGTGTGGGATTTTGCCAAAGGCTCTCTACCGAAAATTTTTAAATTGAATGCATTTAAAGTTGTTGTGTATGTGTCCAGCTACAGTTGATGCAAGCGTTTAGATACCATCCATCCATCTTCTACCACTTGTCCCTCTCGGAGTAGCGAGGGCGCTGGAGCCGATGTTCATTTATGAGCCAGTCAGCCCCACAACAAAAGGATACAGAAAAATAAGGAACTTAGTGACTACAACGTCGGACTACAATGGCGGACTCGCGCAAAGCTCTTTGACTACCATGTAAAGATATCCGCTGACGTCACCAATTGGAAAAACGTCACAAGTCGGGCAAATTCCAAAGGGCTCATTTGGAGAAAGTAAGAAGGAAGGCACGATTGTTTTAAAAATATAGCCGCCTTTCCTCCAAGGTTTGATTTCAAATTTTCGGGACCTATGCAGGTAATTACACAAAAACAGGTACCTATAGGAATATAGGAAATAAATGTTGGTTTTGCATAACAGAACTGGAAGGGAAACTATCCAATGTGAACATGCTGAAAATCTCATTTCCCCTCGGGGATTAATAAAGTACTTCTGAAATCTGAAATATGATTAATACTGTTGGTTGTTGCTGCAGTTAGACAAAGTTTAAGATAATCTTTAGTTGAAAGACAAGAGAAGGGGTTTGGAGCAAGTGAGGGTGAGACAGGAAGCAGGAAGCACATGAGTGTGATTGAGAAGGGAAAAGAATAGGCTCCAACAAGCTTTCCATTAAAAGTCCAGACATGTAGGGGCCAATGTTATGTCACTGCCAGCTCTCTCTCATACACACACACAACCTATTCTGATCAATAGAAGCAGCACTTTACAGCACTTAAATAGCTAGAAAGCATGGGAGGGATTTGAGGAGGAGTTCCAGCCAATCAAATGGCATCATTGTAGAATACATATCTTAACGCAGGTCTTAATGAAGGCTATAAGGTTATAACTGCTGGATAACTTAAGGGGCTGATTAAAACTAATTCTATTGATTTTTTTGTGTGTTTTCTGTTGTTGTTTTTTTAAAGGGGAACATTATCACCAGACCTATGTAAGCGTCAATATATACCTTGATGTTGCAGAAAAAAGACCATATATTTTTTTAACCGATTTCCGAACTCTAAATAAGTGAATTTTGGCGAATTAAACGTTTTTCTATTATTCGCTCTCGGAGCAATGACGTCACAATGTGACGTCACATCGGGAAGCAATCCGCCATTTTCTCACTTTCGTCGGTGTGTTGTCGGAGGGTGTAACAACACGAACAGAGACGGATTCAAGTTGCACCAGTGGCCCAAAGATGCGAAAGTGGCAAGAAATTGGACGAAATTTGTTCAAAATACGAGGGTGTGGGGAAAGCCGACGAAATGGTCAGTCATTTGTTCCGCACACTTTACCGACGAAAGCTATGCTACGACAGAGATGGCAAGAATGTGTGGATATCCTGCGACACTCAAAGCAGATGCATTTCCAACGATAAAGTCAAAGAAATCTGCCGCCAGACCCCCATTGAATCTGCCTGAGTGTGTGAGCTATTCAGGGACAAAGGACCTCGGTAGCACGGCAAGCAATGGCGGCAGTTTGTTCCAGCAGACGAGCGAGCTAAACCCCCTGGATGTCTTGGCTCACACCGTCCCTTATGCCACCGAAGATGATCAAGAGAAGAATATCGACCCTAGCTTCCCTGGCCTGCTGACATCAACTCCAAAACTGGACAGATCAGCTTTCAGGAAAAGAGAGCGGATAAGGGTATGTCTACAGAATATATTAATTGATGAAAACTTTATTCATTACTCGTGGTTTTACGTAAATTATTATACATAAACTGTGTTTACCAATAATTTAGCTTAAAAACATTTATTTTTTTCAATCATTCAAGTACATTCGGGTAGTCTTGTGTAATGCAGTATTTTGAGTCTATTTAGGTATGGTTAACCTGAGTGCTGAAATCGTTGAAAAATATATGTTCTTAGCGCGCCTGAAATGGGCTGTCTGCACTCTCAAAGTGCATGTTGTTGCCAAATGTATTTCATATGCTGTAAACCTAGTTCATAGTTGTTAGTAATTATCTTATCAGACAGTGTTAAGCCGCTGAAATCCGAGTCTGAATCCGAGCTAATGTCGCTATACCTTGCTGTTTGTTTGTATTGGCATCACTGTGTGACGTCACAGGAAAATGGACGGGTGTATATAGCGATGATTAAAATCAGGCACTTTGAAGCTTTTTTTAGGGATATTGCGTGATGGGTAAAATTTTGAAAAAAACTTCGAAAAATAAAATAAGCCATTGGGAACTGATTTTTAATGGTTTTAACCCTTCTGAAATTGTGATAATGTTCCCCTTTAATGGAAATAATTTTTTTCTCCTATGGTTTATTACAATGAAAAAACATGCAGCGTGCATCTTCGTGGATCATTTTTGGAACCTAAACAGCACACCTTCGACATGTTAAAATTAAGTTATGTTGTCGAGACAGTTTTTGTAATGCCAAAATAGTTCAAATGATATGTGTGCACTGGATTTTACACAATACCACACTACAGTTCGGAGAATGATGCAATGGGTGTTCAGAAGAAGCGTGTCTCCATGGTTACAGCCGGTAGTACACAATCGTCATTTAAATAGGGTGGTCTGCGCCACTTTGACCTTGTTATCAATGCACACACCCACAGCACTTATGGGACACACAATTTTATAATTTGCACACAATATTTAGCACTTGTTTTTTGGATCTTAGTAGATCAGGCTCAGTGGGTAAATGTGTTTGAATCGTCACATTTGTAAACAAAATGATAGCATGTCAAATTAAATTTTTTTAAAATACTTTTAATGCCAGCAGGAAAAAAAATGTATCTTCTTCATAAATTATGCTTATATTTGCGCTGAGGTGCTGTATAGTTCTATTATATTTTACTCCATTTTAGTAGTCCTGGTAATCATTTTGTGTCATGTTGGTAAAGATGCTTAGAGGACAATTTCTCAATGTTCTTCTTTACTGCTGCAATGATCTCAACAATTATTTACTGGGAATACTGGGAGGACCGACTTAAATGGGGCTGTTTGCAGTGGTCAGGCGGCTGCCTAAAAGGCGCTCAATTTACCCCGCCTTCTTCCTGGTTTGAACATGCAAACTATGCCCCGCTTACACACAAGCATGCAATTTAGACACATGGCTTTTCTCAAGGTACTTTCATAATTTCTTCCCACATTCTAAAAACATTAATGGCAACCTATTTGGGGATTCATGATGAGAGTGACTGGTGGTAGGTCCATATGTGTCCTGTAATTAATAAAAATAAACTGAATACTGAAGTTCTATGATGAACAGATATAGAGAGGGTGCTAGAAGGATTATGTAAAAGCAGGTCAGGAAGACAAACTGGACAAGAAGATAGATGTTTTCTTTCCCAGTAGGAATATGGGTCTTTTAGCTCAACAATCCTCCTTGCACATGCACCCCTCAGCCCATTTAAAGCTAAATTATTAATGCATAGACAGATGTTGTTTTGATAGAGTTCATCATTGAAAAAGATGACTAGTTATGAAGTGAGGTCTGAAAAATCCAAAATGTTCATAAACTAGACCCCTAATCTTATTTTTACAAATCCATCATTGATACCCACACATGCTGTCATCAGCATTTGTCATCTATATTTTTTGACTAGTGTGGTACCCTTCTTGCCAGGTATCACTGTTACCATAGCAACGGAAGTGTGAAAACACCTAGATTGCTTCATTTTCCTTTCATACATGCTCACAAATGAGCACAAGCATGCACACTGAGACTGACGGACATTGCCTTGCAGCTGATGCGGCGAGCCACGCAACTGCAACATCTGTCTTTGCACACATACACACAACGTTACAAATGCAATCACAACTCTGAGAGATGATTTCAAGAATAGGACTGTGTTGACTTGATGACTAAATGTTTGAAATCAGCTAGTTGACATCTAGCAGTAATGTGTGACTGTGGAGGGATAAACTAACCATGAATTTCTGATCACATGTACATGTTGTGCTGTTGCCTACATAATTGCTGTGGGAATTGAATCTAATGCAAAATTTTATGCATATGGTAATATTGCTGTAACACTTATTTGCACAGATAATGTGATATTATCCCTGTGTGTATAGCATTTGCATAATCTATAAGTGATAAAGCAGTCAGCTTGTGCAATAACTGTAGATGACAGCATGCTTAAAAGTGTGTCTTTGTATCTAATGTATTATGTACAAGTGTTCCAAGTCTAATTAAAGACATAAATTGTTGCCCAAGGCATTCATGCAAAAGAGATCAGTTGAAAAAAAAAAAAACACAAATAGTGTGAAGGTGTGTGGTCATACGCTGTATAGTAAAGTCTGTCACCTTCTTCGGTGGGCAAAAACACAGCAGAGATCGAACAATGACAGCAAGAAGGATGGGTCGAAAATAGAGTGAGAGAGTCATGCTGATGGTACTTGCTAACCTTCAATTAGCTGCAGTAGTCAGCAGGGCATTGATTACCTTCTAAATGCCAAAACAACACCACACACAAACACAAACTTTGGTGCCGCAGGTTTTCACTGGTGGTAAAGATTACATTATTAAAAATGTGGATTTGTAAGTTGACATCATTTCAGAAAGAGTCATTTTGTACTACGCCCAAACAGAAACTGTAGTCAAATAATTATTTCTGACATTGTCAATCAAAACTCAGCAGTAGTTTTTGTCCGATTGTTTTAATCATCTATAAAATCCTAATTCAAAAGCCTGAAATTCTGGACTAAAGTCTCCACTGCACTCCACTCAGGGCATCTAAAATGTATTAAATTGTCCTGGGCTTTATATAGTGCTGTGTTATTTCCCGGTGTTCATAAGCTTCACATGTTGCCTCTTCACATCAGTCCAATGACATTTTTGACACTAAATCAAACACACTCACACAATCATTTAGGCCCAGTTTACACTAAGGTTAACCAGGGTAAAATCACACTTAACCTTATCCGTGTCCACACACAACAATGCCACCGTTTAAGACCCCCGCCCCCTCCGCCCGCCGGCGCAACGCGACCTAGTACGCATGCGCGGAAAATGCGCACGTCATAGTCATCTCCAGTGTTGCTTTGTGTGCAAGTTCTTAAATTTAACTTATCTGAACAATATCTAGTGTTGTGGTATTTCAGTGAACAGGAATCTAGTGTGCTGTGGGGTCCTATTGTAATGAATCACACCTGAAACCATCATACATTAATCAAATCTTTATTAGACACGTAAACAATGTGATAAAGACTCCTCACTCTTTTGCCTTCACCTTCATTGTCCATTCGTTTTTGGTGACTTTATATACTCTGGACCGAGACGTTGAGTTGGCGACATTCGTGGCGGACAATAACTGATACAGTCTGCTTTGCCAGTCCAAATGCATTCGATGTTTTCCTCGACGGCCAGGTAATACAAAGCACATGCTACGTTTTTTTTTTATCACATCCACGGAAGCCTGCATTCTCGATGACTCTACTTTGACAAATGGACAAAGTTGTTGGCTAAATAGCATCTCAGCTAACCCGGCCGGACATTGGAAAGTTCTCTTGCCGTCTGAGAAGTGTTGTATCCGAAATAGCTCCAATCGCTTTCTCTTAAGGTATTCATGGGTGATTTCCACAAGCGTCTGTACATGTAGAAGAATGAGAAACACGGCATGTCTGAATGACTCGCCTTCATATTTCCGGTGGTTAGCTCCGAGCTACGAAACTGCTTTATTATGAAGCTGGCTGTGGCGTGTTCTTTCTGATGTCACTTCCTGTGTGGGCGTGTTCTTTCTGGCGTCACTTCCTCTCCGAACTCACTTTGTAAATGATTAATGAGTCCATACAAAGCTTAGTGCCGGAGATTCAAGAAATACACGGCTGACTTACCCGTGTAAAAATCTGTCCGAGAACGCTGGTTTAGTGTGGCTGAAACGGGGCTTAGGCTAAATAATTATTCGTTTAAGGGGTTAAACGACTTAGTGTAGAAATAGCCTTAGACAACCATTTACTGTGTTATTGTCAACACGTGGTCTTTGGGGTTTGTTTTCCCGGAATGCAAAGGAAAGTTGGCGCGGGCAAGACGTGAATGTAAGTACATATTTTTATTTTAACACTAACAGACTACAAAAAGGAAGCAAACAAAATGCGCGCACAATGACGGAGAACAAACTTGACTAATGAAACAAAACTTGCACAAAGGCAGAAACTATGATAAATAAATAAGTGATAAATGGGTTATACTTGTATAGCGCTTTTCTACCTTCAAGGTACTCAAAGCGCTTTGACAGCATTTCCACATTCACCCATTCACACACACATTCACACACTGATGGCGGGAGCTGCCATGCAAGGCGCTTACCAGCAGCCATCAGGAGCAAGGGGTGAAGTGTCTTGCCCAAGGACACAACGGACGTGACTAGGATGGTAGAAGGTGGGGATTGAACCCCAGTAACCAACAACCCTCCGATTACTGGCACGGCCACTCTACCAACTTCGCCACGCCATCCCACAATAAGAACAATAAACAAAAACTTACTTGGCATGGAACTATGGCAGCATGAAGACAAAACGAGGTAGCAGGGGTGTCAGAAGAAGCATGGTATGAAAGGATAATGTCACCAGGACGAACAACAGAAACAGACCGGCTTAAATAGCAGTGACATGATCAGTGAAAACAGGTGCGTGACTCAAAACGTGAAACAGGTGCGTGACATGACAGGTGAAAACTAATGGGTTGCTATGGTGACAAAACAAACAAAAGTGCACAAAGAGTCCAAAAACAAAACCGAACATGACTAAAACAAAGCATGATCACACAGACATGACAGTTATGGACTCACCCTCACCATGGAGAAGAAATTACAAAATGCACACGACGCAGCCCCAAAGGCAAACAAAATCGACCCAGCCATTGAAAAAGGAAACAGCCACCACACAGAACGGAAATTCACCATCACAACTTCAGTTATTGAAGCATGCATGCAGGAAGAGGAAGAAGACAGCACTCAATAACCTCTGTGGTAGGCTACTTAATGCCATGTTACGGGCACTTTCTTTTGTTACAAGCGCCTGTGTAAATATTTCATGTTTCAATGTGTACACCTGTGGTTTATAGACTTGCATGGCCAATATACCGTATTTTCCGCACTATAAGCCGCCCCGGGTTATTAGCCGCACCTTCAATGAATGGCATATTTCAAAACTTTGTCCACCTATAAGCCGCCCCGGACTATAAGCCGCGCCTACGCTGCGCTAAAGGGAATGTCAAAAAAACAGTCAGATAGGTCAGTCAAACATTAATAATATATTAAAAACCAGCGTTCTAACAACTCTGTCCCAAAATGTACGCAAATGTGCAATCACAAACATAGTAAAATTCAAAATAGTGCAGAGCAATAGCAACATAATGTTGCTCGAACGTTAATGTCACAACACACAAAATAAACATAGCGCTCACTTTCTGAAGTTATTCTTCATTCGTAAATCCTTCGAATTCTTCGTCTTCGGTGTCCGAATTGAAAAGTTGGGCAAATGTGGGATCCAAAATGGCCGGTTCCGTCTCGTCGAAGTCATCGGAGTCAGTGTCACTGTTGTCCAGCAGTTCTGTGAATCCTGCCTTCCGGAAAGCTCGGACCACAGTTGTGACCGAAATATCTGCCCAGGCATTTACGATCCACTGGCAGATAGTGGCGTATGTCGTCTGGCGCTGTCTGCCTGTCTTAGTGAAGGTGTGTTCGCCTTCGGTCATCCATTGTTCCCACGCCGTTCGCAGTCGTGATTTGAATGCCCTGTTGACACCAATATCCAGCGGCTGGAGGTCTTTTGTCAATCCACCCGGAATGACGGCGAGTATTGAATTAAGCGCGTAAGCGTGTCTCTTAATGTGATGTTATGAGCTAGCAAATATAACAACTACACTATCCAGCATGCAACGATAGTGACGAGCATGCACGGTAGCCCTGAGAAGCGTTGTTGTATGTGCTGGCAGTTAGAATGTGGTTATGAGCACGCTGTGAGTAAACGTTGAGAACTCAGTTAACACGCCTCGTCTGCATTATTTATAATTAGACAGACAACACACTTAATAGGAGCCATTTTGGGGTCTTTACATAAACACACAAATGGAAATGAAACGTCACATATCCCAGCATGCACCGCGCGCTTCTTCGTCATCCACTGTTCCCACGCAGTTAGCAGTCTAGCTTCGAATGCCCTGTTGACACCAATATCTAGCGGCTGGAGGTCTTTTGTCAATCCACCCGGAATGACGGCGAGTATTGAATTAAGCGCGTAAGCGTGTCTCTTAATGTGATGTTATGAGCTAGCAAATATAACAACTACACTACCCAGCATGCAACGATAGTGACGAGCATGCGCGGTAGCCCTGAGAAGCGTTGTTGTATGTGCTGGCAGTTAGAATGTGGTTATGAGCACGCTGTGAGTAAACGTTGAGAACTCAGTTAACACGCCTCGTCTGCATTATTTATAATTAGACAGACAACACACTTAATAGGAGCCATTTTGGGGTCTTTACATAAACACACAAATGGAAATGAAACGTCACATATCCCAGCATGCACCGCGCGCTTCTTCTACGGGGAAAAAAGATGGCGGCTGTTTACCGTAGTTGCGAGACCTAAACTTTATGAAAATTAATATTAATATTAACCCATATATAAGGCGCACCGGATTATAAGGCGCACTGTCAGCTTTTGAGAAAATTTGTGGTTTTTAGGTGCGCCTTATAGTGCGGAAAATACGGTATTTACAAAATAAAACTTGTCCAAATATTTGGTGCATGCGGCTTGTACCTGTATACGTGCACTCTCTAGCCTGGAAATTCATTAGTTACTGGATTTATGATCAATTGTTCATCTACTTCCAATTGCAAAAATCCAGTTGAAAACATGCAGGCGCAACATAAAAATACACAATACCAGTAACACCGTCATTCAGGATGTGGGTGGAATTTCATAGCTGTGACCTTTTACCCTTTTTGTTCAAAGAAGCCCTCAGTACACATATTCAAGCAAAACACACAGGGACATATGTACACACACATCAAACACTGCGCTCTGCCAAAAGTCTCATTTCTAAAGAGGCAGTCATCAAATATACAGTAGATGTCCTTCATAATTTAGCTCTACAGGCCACAGCAGGAAGACACTTCACAGTGCAAAGGGGCATTTGTACTTCACCAGACAGAAGAAATGGAAAGGAGAGAAAGGATGTGCCTTGTGTCATCAGGCGTGACCATTTTTCTTCAATCTGGCAAAATTGCTTCAAACTTGGAATAATTGTCTCCCTAAAGCCGTATTATACCTTCCTGTCTCCTTTTCTATTAGTGATGGGAATTTTGGCTCTTTTAAGGGAGCCGGTTCATTTGTCTTGGCTCACTAAAAATAAATGGCTCTTTTGGCTCCCAAACTTATCCTGAGATTTTTGTTTGTTTCTTTAATTGATTTTTTACTGAAATATGTGCAAAATGAACTCCTAGTATAATGTATTTATGTATATTCTCAACATGGAACAGATCGCTAAACAACAAATTATAAAAACACAAAAACAAAGATCCACCTCAAATTAGACTAAAAGGACACTGATTGTGTGTATTAAATGTGACTATCCAACTGTTTACAAGGAAATGGTACATAACCAAATACTGTATAAATTGAAATGTGCAAAACTAAAAGAAAAATCTGCATCTAGGTAAAAATATTTTCTAATGCTTAACAAAAATCAGCATTCAAAAACACAAAGTGCTTTAGCTTTAATTTTTTGCTGCACATTTTCCTCATCTTTACCGCATGTAGTCTTTAATTCTGTAGCAATGCACTCTCATTCTCTCTCATGATTGTGCTGTGTGTGTAACCCCTTTCTTTCTCTTCTGCTCAGTGTCGACACATATGCCACCACATATTTTGACCAATTGTGTGCGGCTTTAAAGTAACAGAAAAAAGACGAGGCGGCTCGTTCACTTCAAAGATCCGGTTCGTTCCCCAATGACCCATCACCACTTTTTAACCTCCACGACATACACAAGCACAGGTGACTCAGTTCTGACGTGATATTTTTAGATGAGCTATAATTATGAGAGTTGACTGGCACTGGCAGTGAGGTTAAGGCATAAAGACTGTGTGCGTGTCTAACTGGACTAATGCTTGGTGAGAGCAACAACAAAGCAAAAGTAATTTCTTTCTTCATCTTTCTATTGAGATCACGAGTGTACAGTCATGATGGGTAAGTCGGTGGTTACAACAAAAGTGTACAATATACTTTTGTACAAGGGAAAAAAAGAAAACAGCATAACTCAACCGAGCTAATAAACGGATGGACAAACAGACACAAATACACTCCCGAAGTTGTGTAGTAATATGTGGTCCTATATACTGCTTAAGCAATATATCAAATGGTGACCTTAGACTTTTGCACAGTACAGCTATAGAATTGGCTCAAAAGGGTGAGTTGTTTGATGGGTTTCAGATCAAGGTTCTCCCCACCAACTTTGTTTAAGATGCTTTGTGCACTGGTACACATACATGTTGTAAAAGTCCCACACATTCTTAGATGAAAATTAAGAGTATCCAGAGACTAAACTATCAATCAACCAGACATTTAGTGTACAATAATTATGTACAGTATGTATGTAGCCCATATCTCCACTAACAGAGTGCCTATATATAGGTCACGGTATAATTTTCTTATAGCGATTGCAGAAAATATGCTATAATCACATTAGTACCTATTTTAAGAGAGGTGTAATTAACAAGCTGACTACATTTTCTGGAACTCTGTGCTATTCAGAGAACATGAGCACATACTTGGTGATTAAATGATTAAGAGGCAAAGAAACTGCATACTTAACACATACTTACAGCTGTGTATAAAACAAATACAATATGCTAGATCAGGGGCCTCATGTATTAGGAACTGCATGGATTTACTACTAAAATAGACATGCGTTCAATTCCAGAAAACATCATACGCAAGGCAAAATTCAGATGTATTAAAGTGTGGGCATGGACAAATCCAAGCACATTTCTTTGTTACATCACAATCAACCTGGAATTGATTGATTGAGGTCGCTGCAGTGCTGCACCTCGCTTGAAAAGATAGTCGGTGCATTGATATGTACAACCTTAGAAGAAGTGGCTGACTCTGATTGCTCCCAATATAAGTATAATTTGTGTAATTTACAACAAAATGTGTTCATACTTCAGCCTGCTTATAGCCAGATTAGAGTTTCATATGAACATGATGTAATATTTGGTTTGCAATCTTTTAAATGTAAACATGCCAGTGCTATTAAAAAGGATACAAAATACTGATTTTTGATTACTCAATGTATCATTACAACTCAGGAGAAATTTAGGTGCCATTGTGCAGCAAACACCGGCTGCTGTTGTCCGCCCAACTGGCCAAGCTGGTTCTGGAGTCAAAGGAACACATTTTGACAGCAAAAAGTGGCAAATCGTGTAGATAAATTAATAGGTATACTCACAAATATTAAAATATTCATTTAATGCATTGGCGAAACAGGGAATTTTGTGTCCTTGCCTCGATTATTTTTACTGTTTTGAAATAGAATTTTGGCAATGTCCAAGCGACCATGTCTGTGTGTTGCCAAAGTATCCACAGGCTGTAGAAATGTGCGCATGTGAAGCATGAAGCTGGAGTGAGGCAGCGCACATTTTAACGTCCAGTTCACTTTTGATACATCTCATATTTACTGTGAAAAAGAGCGTACGCCAGGTTTTTGTGTATAAGCAAGCTTAATACATGATCCCCCTGGGGTGCCCATTACGTCGATAGCGAGCTACCAGTAGATCTCCTTAAGGCTCTGGATGCTGTGGGGCTCTCTTGGTTGACAAGACTCTGCAGACCGGGGTGGTGGTTCCTCTCTTTAAGAAGGGGAACCGGAAGGTGTGTCCAACTATCGTGGGATCACACTTCTCAGCCTTCCCGGTAAGGTCTATTCAGGTGTACTGGAGAGGAGGCTACGCCGGATATTTGAACCTCGGATTCAGGAGGAACAGTGTGGTTTTTGTCCTGGTCGTGGAACTGTGGACCAGCTCTATACTCTTGGCAGGGTCCTTGAGGGGGCATGGGAGTTTGCCCAACCAGTCTACATGTGCTTTGTGGACTTGGAGAAGGCATTTGACTGTGTACCCCAGGAAGTCCTGTGGGGAGTGCTCAGAGAGTATGGGGTAACGGACTGTCTGATTGTGGCGGTCCGCTCCCTGTATGATCAGTGTCAGAGCTTGGTCCGCATTGCCGGCAGTAAGTCGGACCCGTTTCCAGTGAGGGTTGGACTCCGCCAAGGCTGCCCTTTGTCACCGATTCTGTACATAACTTTTATGGACAGAATTTCTAGGCGCAGTCAGGGCGTTGAGGGTATCTGGTTTGGTGGCTGCAGGATTAGGTCTCTGCTTTTTGCAGATGATGTGGTCCTGATGGCTTCATCTGGCCAATATCTTCAGCTCTCACTGGATCGATTCGCAGCCGAGTGTGAAGCTACTGGGGTGGGAATCAGCACCTCCAACTTCGAGTCCATGGTTCTCGCCCGGAAAAGGGTGGAGTGCCATCTCCGGGTTGGGGAAGAGATCTCGCCCCTAGTGGAGGAGTTCAAGTACCTAGGTGTCTTGTTCACAAGTGAGGGAAGAGTGAATAGTGAGATCGACAGGCGGATCGGTGCGGCGTCTTCAGTAATGCGGAAGCTGTATCGATCCGTTGTGGTGAAGAAGGAGCTGAGCCGGAAGGCAAAGCTCTCAATTTACCGGTCGATCTACGTTCCCATCCTCACCTATGGTCATGAGCTTTGGGTTATGACCGAAAGGACAAGATCACGGGTACAAGCGGCCGAAATGAGCTTTCTCCGCCGGGTGGCGGGGCTCTCCCTTAGAGATAGGGTGAGAAACTCTGTCATCCGGGAGGAGCTCAAAGTAAAGCCGCTGCTCCTCTACATCGAGAGGAGCCAGGTGAGGTGGTTCGGGCATCTGGTCAGGATGCCACCTGAACGCCTCCCTAGGGAGGTGTTTAGGGCACGTCCGACCGGTAGGAGGCGACGGGGAAGACCCAGGATACGTTGGGAAGACTATCTCTCCCGGCTGGCCTGGGAACGCCTCAGAATCCCCCGGGAGGAGCTGGACAAAGTGGCTGGGGAGAGGGAAGTCTGGGCTTTCCTGCTTAGGCTGCTGCCCCCGCGACCCGACCTCGGATAAGCAGAAGAAGATGGATGGATGGATGGATATATAATATATAATTTATTAATTCGCTCGCCTGCTGAAAAGTGTGTGCACCCCTGTGCTTAACAGTAGACACCATCAGGATTTTGGTATGCAATCACTGATAAGTGGGTTTAAATAAAGCGAGCTGTGTTATGGGGGAGCAATGTCTGTTTAAAAAACCTGCTTACCTACTGCATACACTCACAGTGGGATACATAATTATTCAGCTCTGAAACAAACTAGGTTATGTGACATTCATGGGTTTATAATGTTATTCATTTAGTTAGCGTTTATATATTTCAAAGGTCAGTATGGGCACAATATGATTCAGTGTGACAGTGAAGAGTAAATGCTGCTGCTAATGTAACTGCAGCAACACTGCTACTTTGCGCGAGCATTTTTAAGTCACTTGAAAGAACTTTACGGCAAGAACCAAAAGGAGAATTGATGTCAACATTGATCAGAAAGCACAATGGAAGCTAAACCAACAAAACCTGAAACAGAATGGGTGTCAAAACGAGGAAAGAGGCACTCCTTTGTTAGGATTAAAAAACATAAGACACATAAACTACGGTCGGCTAATCTTTACAACATGCCGCCCAACAAGTCCTTACAAGGGACTTCAACATATCTAATATTTTCAGTAACTTGAAGGTATGTTATGAAGAACAGCATACACAGAGAAATGACAGGTTCTATCTCTAAATTCATTTATGTAGACATGGCCTTAGTGTATACACTGTCAAAAAGAAGGGCTGGTACAAACACTGCTTTTAAATGTTTTTAAAATGTTCTTGTCCGTTTCATATGTGTATATATATATATATATATATATATATATATATATATATAATGTAATTTATAAATAAACAGAGAAAATAAAATCAAAATTGACATTCATTAATATATGGTTATCGTGATATATATCGGGATACATATTTTTGTCCATATTGTACATCACTAGTTAAAAATAACCTGTTAAGTCTTCTAAAAAGCATGTCTGTGTCTCCACCAGAACACTACAGTATGAACACAAAGTACACACTCCAACATTTTAAGATGCTCAGATTGTGTTGTATCTGTTACATTTACTCTGAGAAAGTTTCATCTCACCCACATGTTTCTGTTCCATTCAAAATATTGGAATTTCTCGTTAATCAGAACCAGATCGTTAAATCGGACGTTAGACTAGATTTCACAGATTTAATATTCATGAATATTTCCAAGCATGCAGCACGGTGACACAGTGGTTAGTGCTCGTGCCTCACAAAAAGGAGGTCCTGGGTTTGATTTCCTGGCTCAGGGATTTCTAGGCATTATAATTTAGTGCCAAACAGATTGGTGCAGTCTACAAAAATAATATTTGTCCTCCTTTAAACACAGTAAATGTATAAATTGGTCAAATTAGATGTATCAGATATTAGAGCTGTCAGATGACAAGTGGATGAAATTTGGCCAAAGACTTAGATATGACAGAAAGACACATTGATTTACTTGTGGTCATGATCAGCTTCAGGAATCCTGATGAGTAACTGTTAGTTTGTTTTTAACAAGTTTTTGTTTTTTTTATAGTTCTTCTATCAGATTTTTACAGGTGTACCTAAGGACCTGTATGACTTGACCAGTGGTTCTTAACCTTGTTGGAGGTACCGAACCCCACCAGTTTCATATGCACATTCACCGAACCCTTCTTTAGTGAAAAATAAAATGTTGTATTTTTTCAAATATAAGACAAAGTTATATGTTTTTGGTAACACTTTAGTATGGGGAACATATTCTTAGTAACGAAGACTTAATTTAAAGTTATGTGGTTAGTGTTAGGGTTAGGGCCAGGGTTAGAGGGTTAGGGTTATAATAAGGCCATGCCGAATAAGGCATTAATAAGTATTTAATAATGACTAGTTAAGAGCCAACGTGTTACTAATTTGCATGTTAATAAGCAACTAATTAATGGTGAAAATGTTCCCCATACTAAAGTGTTACCATGTTTTTTTTACTGGTGCACAAAATGAACCGTGCATGAAAACATCACCTTGTTCAATGAACAAAACCAACACATTGCATAAACTCACAACAAATTACACACCTGCAAATCAGTCTGACTTCTGCTGTTGCCGTATCCATAATACGCCGATAGGGAGAAGTTTTTATTAACATGATGAGTCGGGTGTGTCTAGACCTCCACCGAACCCCTGAGCCCGACTCACCGAACCCCTAGGGTTTGATCGAACCCAGGTTAAGAACCACTGGACTTGACTAATTATTTGCAAACAATATAGAAAATAATTAAATCCAGGAGTCTAGATGTTTCTTAAAGCCAGCCACCCGTGAGGCTGTACCAATGTGCTGGACCCGAGTACTCCATCTCCCATGTACTCCTCCTCCCTGAGCTCTATCTGTCCTCCATCATTTTATCACATTTACACCTCAGGGAAACAATTTCATCTGTCTCTCTCAAGAGATTATGGTCTGCTGCTTACCAGCACGCAGAGGCTTAATCCCTCAGGTAACTTACCTGTAACCCTGGAGAAAAGACTACTGCTTGAAACACACGTTACATTACACAAACGTATTGTTGATTACCAGTTCATCTGAAAAAAACATATTAATATTCACCTTGGTTGGGTAATGTGATAGATGACATTATTTTAGATACATCGTTTGTAATAATCACTGATGGCAGAGGCTGCAGCCATTTGAATTTACATGAACAAATAATTAAACTGAATACATGAGTACATGAGTACAAAATGGAATAAATAGGAGTTAGGTCATAATCGTAACTTTTCTATGATGACAAGCGGTAGAAAACGGATGGATGGATGGAATTAAAACACTGGCACGCAGTACAGTATGATAACGAATCCGACACAGTTTGGCAGCAATTATTTGGTCATTTGTTTTGTAAAACAGCCGTTTATTAGATAGTCTTGATTACTGTAGTTTAACAAAAATATTAATATTGTATCGCTGATCACAGAGATTTGAAAATGTGAGCATGTGTGTAAACTGTGCTTAGAAATCCAGCACTAATAATTGTCGGCCTGAGTGCAACACAAGCAAGGCATCATGGTACTGTTTTTGGAAAGACAGGCCCATGTGCCAGTCATATGATGCTGGCAGCGGCAATCTGGCAAACACAGGGAGGGAAGTAAATGAGACAGGCTGTGAACTTTGTGTCTGTGTCTCTGAGCAAGAGAGAGAGAGAGAGAGATTGTGTCTGAGCGAGAGAGAAAGAGAGAGAGAGAGAGAGAGAGAGAGAGAGAGAGAGAAAGAGAGAGAGAGAGAGAGAGAGAGAGAGAGGTTTCATTATGCTCCTGGCGAATTGTGCAGAACAAGTTATGCATGGTTTGAGTGTGTTTATTCCCTAAAAAGCTATGCGCCTTTATGATGTTATGTATTTTGACATTGAATAGGCTCACCCACACACACTGCTGTAGTCTTGTTTCTAGTAAAATGCTTTTAGGATCAAGCCAAAAGGTTACTATTCATCCATCCACTTATTTTTTTATACAGCTTGTCCTCATTAGGGTCAGCCTGTAGACAGTGTGGACAGCTACAAGTACCTTGGCACGGTCATAGTTTCAAAGCTGACCTTCGAGATGAACTGCGGAACGGTGTGTAAAAAGGGACACCAACGTCTTCATTGCCTAAGGAAACTGTCACATCTCCACATAGATAGAACCATGTTGTCACTCTTTTATCGGGTATGTATTGAATCGATTCTGTCCTTCTCCCTGGTGTCATGGTTTGGTAGTTAGTCCTGGAGAAACAAGTCTGCACTAAATCAAATTGTAAAGTGGGATAGTAAGCTTATAGGTGAGCCGCAACTCAACCTATCTGAAATCTATGCCACACAGCTGCAGCGCAAGGCGAGCTCTGTTATTCACCACTGCACACACCATCCTCTACGCAGTCAATTAAATCTCCTTCGCTCTGGTCGGCGGTTCATTGTTCCTCTTTGTAGGACTAAACAATATAAGAATACCTTTGTACATGCTGCCATCACACTCTTAAATAAGTTGACATTGAATAGGCTCACCCACACACACTGCTCTAGTCTTGTTTCTGACCCTAACCCTAACCCTAACCTAACACTAACCCTAACCCTAACCCTAACCCTAACCCTAATCCTAACCCTAACCACATGGTGGTTTTATTTTTAAAATGTATTTATTATGCCATAGCAGTTTAATCACAATTATTTTATTGGTTTATTAGGTAATATATTTTATTGTTCTACAGTCTGCCTGTATACTGGTGATCGTTTGTGGATTTTTAGAATGTTTTTTATGTTTTATATGATTTGTGTTGGCTTGCTTCATTCTGTCCCTACATGGCACATGTAGGGACGGCGTGGCGAAGTTGGGAGAGTGGCCCTGCCAGCAATCTGAGGGTTACTGGTTCAATCCCCACCTTCTACCATCCTAGTCACGTCAGTTGTGTCCTTGAGCAAGACACTTCACCCTTGCTCCTGATGGGCCTGGTTAGCGCCGTGCATGGCAGCTCCCGCCATCAGTGTGTGAATGTGTGAATGTGTGTGTGTGAATGGGTAAATGTGGAAAATAGTGTCAAAGCGCTTTGAGTTCCTTAAAAAGGTAGAAAAACGCTATACAAGTACGACCCATTTACCATTTGTCTTGACGCTGAATTTAAATGTCTGCACAACTATTTTACCTCCGGGTACCATTAAAGAAACATTGACCTTGGGTGAGCTAGATTGTATCTCAGCTGACTTTGGGCAAGAGGCTGGATAGACCCTGGAACAGACCATTGCTGGTCACTTTGGCTATGTTGTTGCTGCAGGTCAATTCTAATTTTTCGTGTCAGTGTGAACACAACACGTACAATTTCCTTAAATCAGACCTTGGCTTCTTTTATATGTGGTCATAAATCTGATATGTATCCGATGCGACGCCCGAGTCATCCAACGTGTAAATCAATAATAAGTGACTATAACGTCAATATTGTTTGCAAACAAAATGCCAGACAAAGGATCAGAAACCAGACAATGGCGAGAAGAAGATATTTTCTCAATCACAGGACAGTCTTTGTTGGAATTAGTAACTATAGCCTTGTTCACACAGCAGGTCACTTCTGATTTTTTTGCCCATGTGTACCATGATCTGATTTTTTCATATGAACAGTACAAATCCAAATTTTTCAAATCTGACCCAAACCTCTTTCGAATGTGGATATAGATGAGATATGTATCCGATGCAACTGCATTCTGAGCGATTGGGTCGTGTTCACCTGACCAATACGTCATCAAAAAGCAATGAGCATCATAATTCTTCGCCAAAATACTTTTGTTAACAGTTGCAAAATAAATAGTTAACAAATGAGCAGAAAGCAGATGAAAATAATGTTTTAGGAACTCAGGTCAGTCTTCCGCCACAAAAATCATCCAACCATTCAGTAGTCATAAGAAAACAAGCTAACATGAAGCAAAAGTCATACATAGAAATTTCACTGACCACAAAAGCTAACTTCATTATTGGGCTGTTGACAAAATCACTGGATGTGAAATGCATTTATAAATCCAAAAGCTCAAAGGGCTTTTGTAAATTCCTTGGATTTCCATGTATTTAGCATTTATTGTGTAATTTTACCTGAGACAAAAGAGTTAACTGAATCAACATAGCAATCAGATGTTGCAATGCACAGAGATACTGTCATTAATCCATTTTCTATACCAACCTGTTCAGGGTCACAAAAAGGCTGAAGTCTATGCCAGTTGACTGTAGGAATTGATCATGCAAACATGTCAACCACTCCGTAAAAAGGTGAAATGTGCAAACTAAAAAGGCCTGACCCAAGATTAGAACATACAGTACATCCTTGTTTTGCCTGTGGGGCAGCAGGACTAACCAGTGAATCAGTCTGCTGCCATGCTGCAGCCATGCAATCCTTAAACTGTGCCCAAATTTCATACAGAGGTATTCTAGGAAGTATGTAATGTCAAGCATGCCTTTTTCTGTTTGTCACGTTTATCCTGTCCAATTTGCTGGATATTGGAGGCTATCCCAGTGTGCATTGGCTGCCAGTTTATTTCAAAGGCTGGCACAAAAACAGTGATGCATTCATATTCGCATCAACACCAGCAAGACAATAAGGACAAATGTATGTCTTTACACTGTGGAGGCTAATGATGAAAAGGTCCAAACTTCCAGTTACAACCAAAGAAGAATTGGGAACCAGGCAATTAAACAGTGATATGGTGCTTCAGAGAAGCAAATAGTAGAACACTTACAAAGATGTTGACAATTTTTTGCATCCTGATTTGTCAAATTTTACACATAATGACAGAAACATGACAATATCTCAGTTAAATCAAAATCATGTTAGAGAAGCCCATCTACCAAAATCTGTCAATTTCAGGTGTTGGATCATAGCTCTTGATGTTGCTAGGATACAGTTCATTCTCTCTCATGTTCATGATGCAGCCCTTCTCTGGTTTGTATGTACCCCATTCTCTCGTTGCATACCCAGACACAACTGATGTAATATTTCTCGTCATAATTAAACTAAGCCTCGGCCGATAACTTTGCCGGACGATATACAGACCTACGAATTATTGCCGATAAATTATATTATTGTCAACATTATTTTGATACCAAATTAACCACTGATGTAATGATAATACATAATAGTATTGCAAGTATACCCTTTCAAATGCAGTAAATGTGTATTTTGCATATAATTTAACATTATAATTGAAATGTAAACTTTTAAATATCCAAGTTAATTAAAAAACACTAATAATAAAAATTAAATATATTTTGTCGGTAAAATTTCTTATTGGAAAAAAAACGTTAATGTCGCTTGTTTTCATGTTAGCATTTAAGCTAGCTACCATGCTAATGCTAGTGCTTCCATAGGTTTATCAAAAGTACAGTTAGAAGTCAAGGATTTTTGATCATTTTAATTTGATACAATAATACTAACCCTCTGGAATTTTACAGCGGTTATCAATATTGCCGTTGTGCATATAGTACAAACACCGACAGCTGCTTTAAAACACAAGCAAAAGAGTATTGTAACCCATAACAAAGCATACATATGACGGTTATCGACACTGTAAAAGGTACCGACTTCATCTTCATTTATCTTTCCTTGCTTGGACATTTGACTTATCGGACATCGGCCCAGGCCTACCTTAAATATTTCAACATTGCAATGACAGTGGTAATAAAGTATGTGCCTCTTGTTTAGCTTAGATGGGATGAATCAAAGTCAATACATAGGAAATCTGTGTGCATGCAAACTGTGGGAAATAACACAATTTCGGAGAACTGAAAAGAACAAAATATTAACAAGATGAGGAAGTAAGTGATGAGACTAATGCTATGGATTAAAGTGTAGGAGAAGGGAAGTGACTGCAGGAAAGTGCTACATCAGGCCTGGGCAATTATTTATCATATATTTCATTATATATATTTTGTAAAAATCTTTTGTACAGTATGTGTGCGGGTCCCTTTTTTCAGTAACACTCATACAAAAACTCACAATATTGTCTGATTGAATGCTAAAAATGTTATGACACACCACCTCAAAAAACCGGAATGCCATCCATCCATCTTCTTCCGCTTATCCGAGGTCGGGTCGCGGGGGCAGCAGCCTAAGCAGGGAAGCCCAGACTTCCCTCTCCCCAGCCACTTCGTCCAGCTCCTCCCGGGGGACCCCAAGGCGTTCCCAGGCCAGCCGGGAGACATAGTCTTCCCAACGTGTCCTGGGTCTTCCCCGCGGCCTCCTACCGGTCGGACGTGCCCTAAACACCTCCCTAGGGAGGTGTTCGGGTGGCATCCTGACCAGATGCCCGAACCACCTCATCTGGCTCCTCTCGATGTGGAGGAGCAGCGGCTTTACTTTGAGCTCCTCCCGGATGGCAGAGCTTCTCACCCTATCTCTAAGGGAGAGCCCCGCCACCCGGCGGAGGAAACTCATTTCGGCCGCTTGTACCCGTGATCTTGTCCTTTCGGTCATAACCCAAAGCTCATGACCATAGGTGAGGATGGGAACGTAGATCGACCGGTAAATTGAGAGCTTTGCCTTCCGGCTCAGCTCCTTCTTCACCACAACGGATCGATACAGCGTCCGCATTACTGAAGACGCCGCACCGATCCGCCTGTCGATCTCACGATCCACTCTTCCCCCACTCGTGAACAAGACTCCGAGGTACTTGAACTCCTCCACTTGGGGCAAAATCTCCTCCCCAATCCGGAGATGGCACTCCACCCTTTTCCGGGCGAGAACCATGGACTCGGACTTGGAGGTGCTGATTCTCATCCCAGTCGCTTCACACTCGGCTGCGAACCGATCCAGTGAGAGCTGAAGATCCTGGCCAGATGAAGCCATCAGGACCACATCATCTGCAAAAAGCAGAGACCTAATCCTGCAGCCACCAAACCAGATCCCCTCAACGCCTTGACTGCGCCTCCCCACAGGACTTCCCGAGGGACACGGTCAAATGCCTTCTCCAAGTCCACAAAACACATGTAGACTGGTTGGGCAAACTCCCATGCACCCTCAAGGACCCTGCCGACAGTATAGAGCTGGTCCACAGTTCCACGACCAGGACGAAAACCACACTGTTCCTCCTGAATCCGAGGTTCGACTATCCGGCGTAGCCTCCTCTCCAGTACACCTGAATAGACCTTACCAGGAAGGCTGAGGAGTGTGATCCCACGATAGTTAGAACACACCCTCCGGTTCCCTTTCTTAAAGAGAGGAACCACCACCCCGGTCTGCCAATCCAGAGGTACGGCCCCCGATGTCCACGCGATGCTGCAGAGTCTTGTCAACCAAGACAGCCCCACAGCATCCAGAGCCTTAAGGAACTCCGGGCGGATCTCATCTACCCCTGGGGCCCTGCCACCGAGGAGCTTTTTAACTACCTCAGCAACCTCAGCCCCATAAATAGGAGAGCCCACCACAGACTCCCCAGGCACTGCTTCCTCAAAGGAAGACGTGTTGGTGGGATTGAGGAGGTCTTCGAAGTATTCCCTCCACCGATCCACAACATCCACAGTCGAGGTCAGCAGAACACCATCCTCGCCATACACGGTGTTGATAGTGCACTGCTTCCCCTTCCTGAGGCGGCGGATGGTGGTCCAGAATTGCTTCGAAGCCGTCCGGAAGTCGTTTTCCATGGCTTCCCCGAACTCCTCCCATGTCCGAGTTTTTGCCTCTGCGACCGCTGAAGCCGCACACCGCTTGGCCTGTCGGTACCTGTCCGCTGCCTCAGGAGTCCTATGAGCCAAAAGAACCCGATAGGACTCCTTCTTCAGCTTGACGGCATCCCTCACCGCCGGTGTCCACCAACGGGTTCTAGGATTACCGCCACGACAAGCACCAACTACCTTGCGGCCACAGCTCCAATCAGCCGCCTCGACAATAGAGGCGCGGAACATGGTCCATTCGGACTCAATGTCCAGCACCTCCCTCGTGACATGTTCAAAGTTCTTCCGGAGGTGGGAATTGAAACTCTCTCTGACAGGAGACTCTGCCAGACGTTCCCAGCAAACCCTCACAATGCGTTTGGGCCTGCCAGGTCTGTCCGGCATCCTCCCCCACCATTGCAGCCAACTCACCACCAAGTGGTGATCGGTAGAAAGCTCCGCCCCTCTCTTCACCCGAGTGTCCAAAACATGAGGCCGCAAATCCGATGACACAACTACAAAGTCGATCATGGAACTGCGGCCTAGGGTGTCCTGGTGCCAAGTGCACATATGGACACCCTTATGTTTGAACATGGTGTTCGTTATGGACAATCTGTGACGGGCACAAAAGACCAATAACAAAACACCGCTCGGGTTCAGATCCGGGCAGCCATTCTTCCCAATCACGCCTCTCCAGGTTTCACTGTCGTTGCCAACATGAGCATTGAAGTCCCCCAGTAGAACGAGGGAATCACCCGGGGGAGCACTCTCAAGTACTCCCTCGAGTGGATCCAAAAAGGGTGGGTACTCTGAGCTGCGGTTTGGCGCGTAAGCGCAAACCACAGTCAGGACCCGTTCCCCCACCCGAAGGCGGAGGGAAGCTACCCTCTCGTCCACCGGGTTGAACTCCAACGTACAGGCTCTGAGCCGGGGGGAAACAAGAATTGCCACCCCAGCTCGTCGCCTCTCACTGCCGGCAAAAAACCGGAATGGAAATTTTAAATTTTGTTACTGAATGAGACACCCAGAATGTACATGAAAATAAACAATGTGTGATTTACAATATTACCTATACAATAAAACACTGAATATTAACAAAATATGAACGTCGCTCCTCTTATTTCTCACACCACCTCCTCGATCGACATCTTTTACAATCAAGCGAAACGCAACAAAAATGCAACAAACACGGCAAAAAACGCATTCAATCTTACATAATATCACTTTCTGCAGAACTTTGTGGTAAAAATCTCCTTCCGCATCTGTCCCTGACACACGCATTTTAGGCTGGCTGGTCTGGAAACACTCCTTGGAAACAAACCCTGCCCACACTGCTTGGTGCCTCGTCCGGGCTGCTCTGACGTAGATTATCTTGAAAACGTGTATATCACTCAAAAGCACAGATTCCAATCATTTAAATACTTTAAATAGTTCAAGACTTAACGTAACTTTAAAACAGCACTGCACATCATTATGGCGGCTACAGTTTCAATGTTTAAGGCCTAAAACAAATATTTTAGACCTTAAAAACTTTAGGATAGGCCGTTTCAAAATACCCCCAAATCTGCACTGATTTAGGTAAATAAACAGTAGCCGAATGGGACTCTAGACCATCGCCTGACACCCGGAAGTGCCTCTCGGTCACGTGATTGCGACCCAGCTATTGACTTTATTTCAACAGAAAATCTTATGATACATAAAACATACGTTTCTTATTGCAATTGAAGAATAGTTTTGTCATTAAATAAGATAGTGAAGATTCTAGACAACTATATACATATATATATATATATATATATATATATATATATATATATATATATATATATATATATATATATATATATATATACATACATACATACTTGTGTTGGATGTAAATATAAACAGAATACAATGATTTGCAAATCCTTTTCAACCCATATTCAGTTGAATATGCTACAAAGACAACATATTTAATGTTCAAACTGATAAACATTTTTTTTTTTTGCAAATAATCATTAACTTTAGAATTTGATGCCAGCAACACGTGACAAAGAAGTTGGGAAAGGTGGCAATAAATACTGATAAAGTTGAGGAATGCTCATCAAACACTTATTTGGAACATCCCACAGGTGAACAGGCAAATTGGGAAAAGGTGGGTGCCATGATTGGGTATAAAAGTAGCTTCCATGAAATGCTCAGTCATTCACAAACAAGGATGGGGCGAGGGTCACCACTTTTGTCAACAAATGCGTGAGCAAATGACTGAACAGTTTAAGAAAAACCTTTCTCAACCAGCTATTGCAAGGAATTTAGGGATTTCACCTACTACGGTCCATAATATCAAAGGGTTCAGAGAATCTGGAGAAATCACTGCACGTAAGCAGCACAGCCCGTGACCTGCGATACCTCAGGCTGTACTGCATCAACATGCGACATCAGTGTGTAAAGGATATCACCACATGGGCTCAGGAACACTTCAGAAACCCACTGTCAGTAACCACAGTTGGTCGCTACATCTGTAAGTGCAAGTTAAAACTCTCCTATGCAAGGCGAAAGCCGTTTATCAACAACACCCAGAAACGCCGTCGGCTTCGCTGGGCCTGAGCTCATCTAAGATGGACTGATACAAAGTGGAAAAGTGTTCTGTGGTCTGACGAGTCCACATTTCAAATTGTTTTTGGAAACTGTGAACGTCGTGTCCTCTGGACCAAAGAGGAAAAGAACCATGCGGATTGTAATAGGCGTAAAGTTGAAAAGCCAGCATCTGTGATGGTATGGGGGTGTATTAGTGCCCAATACATGGGTAACTTACACATCTGTGAAGGTGCCATTAATGCTGAAAGGTACATACAGGTTTTGGAGCAACATATGTTGCCATCCAAGCAACGTTACCATGGACGCCCCTGCTTATTTCAGCAAGACAATGCCAAGCCACGTGCTACATCAACGTGGCTTCATAGTTAAAGAGTGCGGGTACTAGACTGGCCTGCCTGTAGTCCAGACCTGTCTCCCATTGAAAATGTGTGGCGCATTATGAAGCCGAAAATACCACAACGGAGACCCCCGGACTGTTGAACAACTTAAGCTGTACATCAAGCAAGAATGGGAAAGAATTCCACCTGAGAAGCTTAAAAAATGTGTCTCCTTAGATCCCAAACGTTTACTGAGTGTTGTTAAAAGGAAAGACTATGCAACACAGTGGTGAACATGCCCTTTTCCAACTACTTTGGCACGTGTTGCAGCCATGAAATTTTAAGTTAATTATTATTTGCAAAAAAAAAATAAAGTTTATGAGTCTGAACATCAAATATCCTGTCTTTATAGTGCATTCAATTGAATATGGGTTGAAAAGGATTTGCTAATCATTGTATTCCGTTTATATTTACATCCAACACAATTTCCCAACTCATATGGAAACGGGGTTTGTACATCCATTCAATTTGGAATAGAAACATCAGATATTGACACAAGCTCTCACATGAGTTCGTATTCTCCATTCACCCCTGACAGCCTGGTCACAGATAATGATATGCCGAATGATGTACAAGAGCAGCAAGATTCCAATGGGAGCAATCCACAATCTTCTGTGGTGAAAGAGAGAAGAGCTCTACTTCAGGTATGTGGGCACTAACTTCATTGCTAGGAAGTAATTTTGATAAAAGGCAGATATATGTTGTATATCTGGGGCATCAAAACTTTTTTATATGAACTGCACTGCAATTACAAATGCACTCAGATGACCACTTTCAATAATGTGGAATCATATTTTGCCAATTTGTGTTAATATTATCATTGTTTGACAACAGTTTTACAAAAATACTTGCTTGGGAATCAGAAGTCAAGATGGCAGACATATATTAAAGTTCAGCTGCTTTAGATGTATTTAAATAGGGTTGTATTAAAAATGCTTTGAGTAGTTTCTTGTAATAAATAATATTGAGTTAAGTAAAACTGCAGTTGCATTAAATATTATTTTTTTCTGTCAAAATCAAAATAACTCGATGAAGTGCTTTATTGACACACATTGTTTCCAGACGATGTTGAGGGCCATTTGACATGTTGTAAATAACATGTCACTATCTTACACCAGTGCTAAAGTGGTTTTATCCCAAATAATGTATTCATGATTATTGAATGTAATTTTGTAAAAATCCTTATAAAAATGTTTTGTTTTTTTCACTAGGCAAAACTCAACAGCCACAAGCAGGACAGACTAAAACGAAAACTTCCCATCGAGACGATGTTGCTGAATGCAGTAGAAGAAGACGTCCAGATAAAGAAGATACGTCTGGACATGATGGAGACCTCAGAGAAGCGATCGTGACAATTTAAACAAACTAACATCATGCGATGAGGTGGAGACGTGATGGCGACAGGCCGAGTTACATTGTTCTTTACACCCACCCACCCTCTTCCCTGTCTTGCCGCCTGTCCCGGGCGACAACCACTCACCCTGGATAAGCACTGGGTTATATATAATGATTGAAGACGACTAAAATCAAGAGTAAGACTACAAATTCAGTGTCAATATATGAGTGGGCCCCAGGCCCCTCTGTATTGGACAAGTTGGGCCATGAGGTCAAAAGGGTTAAGTCTTAGGATTTACTCACAATAGTTTGTACTGTTCTTTTAACACTTACAGTATGGCACATTTCCCTCGTGTAAGTGCATAGTGACTTACACTTCCCCTCCTTTGGCACGATTGGTCAAACATGCACGTAATCTTGTTAAATGGCTGGAATACCATCTCTCCTTGGTAGTTGGTAGTAATACCCATCTCATTTCATAATATGAATAGGACCAGAACACGCTTGCGATTACGTTCAAGTACCTAATAAAGTCTTATGATGAGCACCGAAACACTGTTCCATAATGGCACCAGTTCCAAATGGTAGTAACCACACTAAGAATTAAGAAGCGGGGTCTTATTTTGGTGCTGTTAATGAAGACTCACCCGCCTGCTACTACTTAATGGCGATGATATTGTGCAAGTAAATCTTCAAGCATTAGATTTGAACTTAATGAAAACGATTGAAAATAAGTCGGGGGTCTGGTGCCCTGGTTTTTCGGCAAATAAACATGCAAACATTTGCAAAAAAAGCACCATTTAAAGATGTTTTAGTGTTTAAATAATTGAAAAATGATGAACAGAGTTTACAAAAATACATACCGCATTCATCCAAATGAATCACTATGTCCGTTTCAGTCACTATGTTATTTAGTCACTACTGTAATTACAACTTGTGTTCACATCCACAGGAACCACATGGGTTAGCCTACTCTATACAGTATTTTACAACCTTACTCGTGTTCACTTCACAGCCACAGATGGTGGCTGTGAAGGGATGATGGAATGCAGCTGAAATAGGGCTACAGCACCCTCCGTGACCCCGAAAGGGACAAGCGGTAGAAAATGGATGGATGGACACATTACTTTGATTCATTCACACACTACTTTAGCATTTTTGCTTTGATGGCTCTGACATGAGCCTTCCTTGCAAATTTCTGATCAGCTTGCATTTTCCTTTTTGTTTCTGGTTTAGTGGATTCTGTCTTGGACTTTATAGCCAATTTCTGTCTCTTCGACTCCCTCTCCACTTCTAACTGCTCCAAATGCAAAAATCACAAAGAGTACAAACAATGTTTATTCTATTAGCTAACTTCCTTTATCTGCATAGCCATTTGCGATTTATAGCATGAAATAACAAATATATATTTAACAAATGTTCAATATCAAAATATAAACAGTAGAAATAATGAACAAAATGTCAGCTGCTGTCTTGTTGTAAAAACACCAATGAAAAAGGCTATACTGTAGCAAAGGTCATCACACGTCTGCCACAATCACGTGTGTTCTTAAATATGTATTGCACATCTTCCATGTCGAGAGCAGTTTTGATTTGGTCTTACATGGTAAACAACAAAAATTAATGTTTTGGGCATTGTTTTATCCAGACACATACATTTGTCCAAATGTGGCCAAGTAGATGTGGTGTGGGTTTCCTGGACGTCACCTACATCGTTCAAAGAATAATCTAAAGAAGAGAATCCCTCTGCTATCTTCCAGTAGTTTTTTTAACTATATAAATTGCCCGCTTAAATATTCCCTCTTCTCTTCTCCGACTCTCTCGTCGTCATTTGGGATGTCTGTTGTGATTTCCCTTCCTAGTTCAATGACCCACCCTATCTTGCCTCTGATTGGCCGGTACGTAATGTTTTGCCCTAATCTTAACCAATCGTGACTCACCATAGTAAACCAACCAACCAATCATGGATTTTCTTATACGTATACCAACCAATCATCATTGATGTGTCCCGTATATTTTGTCCCCTGGCCGTGAATTTGCTTTGCTACGTAGCTTTGATTTTTAAGGTAATATTTTTTATGGAAAAGGTATGTAAATAAGTATTTACAAAATCGTTCAATGTAAATAACTCATTTCACAACGTACATATCTGCAGCTTACAGTAAGGTGCGGCTGATACATGGAAATACATGTTTTTTCTTCTAAAATTTAGTTGTTGCGGCTTTTATACCAGTGCATTCTATAGGCCAGAAAATACGGTAATTTATGCAATTGAAGTATTTGAATTATTAGTCTGTTCAATTAAATGTCACAAAATTGCTTAAAAATAAAAAGTAATTGTTTTTTTTTTAAATCCATCCATCCATCCATTATCTACCGCTTATTCCCTTCAGGGTCGCGGGGGGCGCTGGAGCCTATCTCAGCAGAAAATGTGAAAAGACATACACGGGTGCAGGATAATCACCCACATGAGAAGTGTGACCTAACACCACAGCCACAAAAGTCATTTGATCATTTTGTATTGGACCATGAAGAGTACAGTTTACCAAGGTCAACAGCAGTCATTTTTGCCAAACAACCAGCGGTGGGCCTCTTAGCCAAGCAACCAACCAACCAACATGCATGTAAGCCACTAAACTGTCCCAAAAATGAAATATAAAATTAAGATGGACACTAAAAGGATGAAATCATACATCATTATGTGGACAGTACATCAGATGTGGCTAAGTTCCGGCCCAGAAGTCACTCAGTATCAGGAGGCCTGACCCGATGTAACAATCAGCCGAAAAACTATTTATTTCAACATTTGTCAGTGCTGTGAAAGGTTTGGATCTTGCTGCTTATGACCAAATTGACCTGCTCATAAAATGTCTAGTTCTTTACTCCAGTTAACTAGCTCAAAGGATGAAATCAGCAAATGTGAAGCACCCAGCTATCAGCCTTAGTCTGATTTGCACCCGACTGGAAGATATCTATAATGCCCCAGAAGCCATAAAAAGAGCTATGTTTGTGGAAATAGTCAACTTTCCGAAGATTAGCAACCAAGGTAATGGTTACGTTATTGGGCCACTCACAGGAGAAATAAGCATTCAGCTTCCAACTCTGATAGAGTGCAATTATGTGCCCAACTGCCATGAACAGATTCCAACTCCAGAGGCCGCATACCACAACAATCACATGCAGGCTATAGCGGACCAAATACATCACCTGGATACACCTGCAAAAATTTGGTGCTGTTAAGACAGGGCGTTCTTCAGGTTCATAAGGTGCGTCAGCAGTATAACGGCCCACGTAATGCTCCATTTACCCAGAAGCATGACCTTGGGTGGGTCATTGTCAGCAATGTCTTCCTGGGTGGAGCACACATTCCTAAGAAAGTGAGCACATTCAAACAAATGCTGATGGACAGAGAGGGTTCATAACCAGTAATTAAGCACATGCACTACAATCCTGAAAGGTTTGAGGATGATAAATCTGTTGTCGACAAAGGAAAATATCAAACAAATGATGACCATCACTGTGATAAAAGCCTGAAGAGGAAATCAAACAGTTCCCCATCTACACGTTCAAACAAAAGGAAGAAGAAGAAGTCTGGCCACAGAGGAAGTCGGTTTGGTTGGTCATCACCCATCCGCAGAAAGAGGAAGAAAATAATACGAATACACACAATTATGTGGTCTGCATTTGGTTGCAGTAAAAAGAGGGGGTACAGGTGAAGAGGGGGTACAGGTGAGGAAGCACAACGCATAAACATAAAGACAAGAGTAAACAGAAAAGGAACTCCCCCACTGAGAACCACAGAAGGAGTATACAGCGTCAAGGCATCTGTTGCAGCAATTGCGCAGTGTCGTCAACACAGAGCACATCTAAATCTCCCGGCAGACTGGTCTCCAAACACAAGAAGGATGGAAAGAAGATACACAGAGGAGACTCGACAAAAAGTGGCACTGCAAGAAGCCAAACCTCAATTAAGGTGAATGTAAGGGTGACATCCCACTTGCCCCTAAAACCTACCTCAGACCTGTCTCCGAGTCGTTTCTACTTTCAGATTCAGGGGTTATTTGGTTCTTGGTGCTTGGTTGTTGAAGGCAAGATGGCACCAGCGTGTACCAGTCGCAGTCTGCCTGCACTGCTTGAACTGTTGGTTATTGTTGCTTTGCTTTGTATTTTGTGCCAATAAATAATTGGGTTAATAGTGTGTGACCGTCAGGCACTTATCGATCTAAATTGACCGTACGAGGTGTATCTAAATCACTACTTTGAAGATCAGACATCTAGACTTTATCTTCACCTAGCCTCACTACCTGCCTACCTGCTACGCTAACCTATCCCGCGGAGGAAGCGGGTCAAAAAGCGGGGGAGACGTGGAGGTCTTCTAGGGAAAATCAAGGCTTACTGGCGGTCTAATCCTAGGATTGCTCCTGTGCGCTCTTCACCCGGATACCAGGAATTACATATATTAGATAGCACATCCTGTTAAACAGAAGATATCTGTAACATCCTGTAGGCAGTCATTTTGTTGCAAGAGACATGTGTTGGTAGTAACTGTATTTTAGTTTACTAAGTTTAGGAACAATTTTATGTTGATTATGTAATATATATATTTTACTGTATATTTGTTGGTTTAACTGTGGTACTTATCAGTGTAAATGTTTCATTACAGTTTTACCTTTTTGTCTATAAATATTCCTGCAAAGTACACCACATTGCCTGTTCATTGGATAAATCTTTGAGGAAACGAGTTTGCACGAGCTGTTACATTTCACATTGGAACAGTATACCTGTCATTTATTAATGTGATCGCTCCTTGACAGTTTTTGATGATAACTGCCACCTTGCACAATAGAAAAAAACATTTGAGATAAGACTCTATATAATCCGCAAAGTCTGCAAATTTGTAGTACAGTGATTGCACAAGCAAAGGGTCTAAAGCACAAATGCTAAGCATGAGCACAGGGGGAATTGTGCCCATGTACGCCCTTAATGGAAAATGTGGGGTGCCATGGCAACAGTTAGTGATCAGGACACTGGCGGCAGTAATCCCCAAGCTTGAAGGATGGCGACAGCAGACGCTATGAACAATGTATGGCATCTATGTCCAGAGGAGTGCAATACTGGGAACAACTACAATCCTGTGCAGAACCTTTAGGATCCCAGGCCTTTCTTTACTCATCAAGCTGAGAACAACAGCACAGCACAGCACAGCACAGCACAGCACAGCACAGCACATTTACCTGGTGATCTACATCAGGTCTAAAGGTTTCAAAAAGTACCCTACACATACATAATGTACTGAAAGCACTTATTGATACATTTACACACTTATTATGCTCTGACTTAAAATCATACTTGCCAACCCTCCCGGATTTTCCGGGAGACTCCCGAAATTCAGCGCCTCTCCCGAAAACCTCCCGGGACAAATTTTCTCCCGAAAATCTCCCGAAATTCAGGCGGACCTGAGTGACGTGTCGACAGCCTGTTTTCACGTCCGCTTTCCCACAATATAAACAGCGTGCCTGCCCAATCACGTTATAACTGTAGAATGATGGAGGGCGAGTTCTTGGTTTCTTATGTGGGTTTATTGTTAGGCAGTTTTATTAACGTCCTCCCAGCGCGGTAACAACACACAACAACAGCAGTCACGTTTTTGTATACCGTAGAGCAGTTTGTCTGCTGTAAACAGCAATGTTGTGACACTCTTAAACATGACAATACTGCCATCTACTGTACATGCACATGTGACAATAACATCTAGGGCTTTTAGAGAGTGCATTGCACAACTGCGCACACTACAAGGAGGCGAAGCAGAATGCATCATCAGAGAGGGTGTTCAGCATGGTTAGAAAAATAGTGACAGAATAGAACAAGGATGGACAATTCAACCCTTAACTCAACAATGAGTAGATGCGTGTTATGTGTGTGTGTATATGTGTAAATAAATGAACACTGAAAGTATTTCTCTTATTTATATATATATATATATATATATATATATATATATATATATATATATATGTATGTGTGGGAAAAAAAATCACAAGACTATTTCATCTCTACAGGCCTGTTTCATGAGGGGGGGTTCCCTCAATCATCAGGAGATGAAAAATCTCCTGATGATTGAGGGAACCCCCCCTCATGAAACAGGCCTGTAGAGATGAAATAGTCTTGTGATTTTTTTTCCCACACATACGTATATTGCGCTCTACTACGGTATCGAGCACTATTTTTTGGATAACCTTATTAAGACATATATATATATATATATATATATATATATATATATATATATATATATATATATATATATATATATATACATATATCAACCACGCCCCCCCTGAGCACCCCCCCCTCTCACACCCACCTCCCGAAATCGGAGGTCTCAAGGTTGGCAAGTATGCTTAAAATATTGGTAAAAATAGTGCAAATATGTATTGCACCAATAAATGTGAGGATTTTTGTATTTATGTAATTAAGAAAAAAATCATAACATTTTATTTGCCAAAAAAACACACACTATATTGTGGTAAAATAAGTGTGAAAGGTAAAAAAACAGAACTAAAACAATAAAAAAGGAAAAACTGAATATTACTGTTTATACACACACACACACACACACACACACACACACACACACACACACACACACACACACACACACACACACACACACACACACACACACACACACACACACACACACACACTCACACACACACACACACACACACACACCCACACATATATATATACATAGCTTTTATTTAAAGTTGTTGTTTATTCTATCATTATTATTTTACTTGTTGTGGTTTATTTTTTGCTAATTTATATCTGTTTTTTTTTTTTAATTATATTTTTTGGTTGTACAATATATATTAATGTTTTCAAATTAATGAATAATCGTGATTATTTTTGCCAAAAGGTGAAGTTTCCTGTAATCCTCCTATTACTTGTAAGGGAATTAGGTATAAAAAAAAATTATGGATACAAACAAGCAAGTAAACAACAATTTATGGTCACTGCATTCACATCTTATTTGAACAAAGTGCAACCAACACTTCAGGTTTAATTAAATTGAATTAAGAAGTGGAAATACTTTCTACTCACATTTTAAACATTTAAGCAATTTTCAATAAAGGTACAGTAACCGACATTTTAAGAGTAGAGTTACTTGTTAAATAAAGTGTCTGTTCTCTGCCCTTGCATGGGCGATGATGGACAGCGTCCCAGGTGTGCGGAAGCATGTATGCCCACTCATCCCTGTTGATGGTGTTGGCCCCTCACTTCCTAATTTTCATAGCCTCCTTCATCCATCTCTTCTATTTCTTTCTTTCTCATTAAAGAACTTAACTTAATAACTGTCACTTCCATTTTGTCGACAGCATCATGTGTGGCTTAAGGTTGTGTTGCAGCTTAATGATTGTGTTATGTTGTTTGTATTTTGTGTGGTTTTTGCAATTGTGCTGTGGCTGAAAATTATGATATTGATTGAAATGCCCAGCAGTGGGGAAGGAGAAACACAGTTTGAGATACACTCTCAGACGCTTTCTTTACAAGCGGTAACAAACTCAGGGAGTCAAAACTCACATTTAGACACATACAGACAACAAAACTCGCAGGTGTAAGGACTCCAGCGTTCATTAGTCTGCCGCATTCGCACGTTACACAAAACAGCATCATCTCTTAAAGGCACACAAAAAAACACAGATATTACACGTTTGCATTTGTTATGACCTTTCTCCACCACCGTAGATATCCGCTATTTTTGTTTTGATAACACCACAGATGGGAATAAGTTAAGTTAAAGTTAAAGTGCTAATGATTGTCACACACACACTAGGTGTGGCGAAATGATTCTCTGCATTTGACCCATCACCCTTGATCACCCCCTGGGAGGTGAGGGGAGCAGTGGGCAGCAGCGGTGGCCGCGCCCGGGAATCATTTTGATGATTTAACCCCCAATTCCAACCCTTGATGCTGAGTGCCAAGCAGGGAGGTAATGGATCCCATTTTTATAGTCTCTGGTATGACTCGGCCGGGGTTTGAACTCATAACCTACCGATCTCAGGGCGGACACTCTAACCACTAGGCCAATATAGATCGATATACTTGAAATTTAGGAATATCAATTGACAGATCGACCCCTTTAATATATATATATATATATATATATATATATATATATATATATATATATATTACCTGTGTTACTTTTTGTATCAATTACAAGGCTTCCATGTGCAGGTTGCTTCATTCTTTAATGAGCAGAGGGAAAATATAAATCACACAGGCGTTGTTTATACACCCACCGTTTGCAACTGAAACACATGAAGGCGCACACCAACTAACTACCCATGAGGATACCCAGCATCCACAGGCAGCCACCTGTATGCCTGCTTTCTCTCTCTTTTTCCTTTCCTTCTCTTCAACACCAGATACTTAACCTATGCCATTCTTTCATCCCCCCATTCCCTTCATCTTCTTACCATCCCTCCTTCACAAGTCTATTGAGACAGAGTGTTTTTCTTAGGCCGTGTGATGGGTGCTTGCATGTATATACATGCAACAGTCAAACAGCAGCTGCGTCCTTCATTTTCTTCTCCTCATGAGTCGAGCAAGCTTGTAATTGTGTCTCGAATGTAACGACATAATAGCGCACAGAGGCATCATACATATAGAAAACAGACATTAAAATGTCATGACTCCTGGCAAATAAAAATAAATAAATGTTAATACATGCACCAGACTAGAGTTTTAGATTGCTATTACAAGTATTGGCACTGGAAAAGAAACAACTGCAAAAAACCCTTCTCAAACCACGTTTCCATATGAGTTGGGAAATTGTGTTAGATGTAAATATAAACGGAATACAATTATTTGCAAATCATTTTCAACCCATATTCCGACAAAGACAACATATTTGATGTTCAAACTGATAAACATTTTTTTTTTTTTTGCAAATAATCATTAACTTTAGAATTTGATGCCAGCAACACGTGACAAAGAAGTTGGGAAAGGTGACAATAAATACTGATAAAGTTGAGGAATGCTCATCAAACACTTATTTGAAACATCTCACTGTCATGTCTGTGTTGATCATGTTTTTGTTTTAGTCATGTTTTGTTTTGTTTAGTTATTGGACTCTTTAGTTTCTGGTTGTTCACACCCTTGTTTTGTTTCCATAGCAACCCATTAGTTTTCACCTGTCACGTCACGCACCTGTTTCACGTTTTGAGTCACACACCTGTTTTCGTTAATCATGTCTGTGTTATTTAAGCTTTTCTTTTTCTGTTGGTCAGCCTGGCGACATCCACATTTATGCTCTGCACATTCCTGACACTTGTTATTCATGCTTCATGCCATGCCACAGTAAGTGTTTATTAGTTTTACGTCCATAGTTTTGCCTTTGTCCTAGTTTTTGTTTCATTAGCCAAGTTTTTGTACTTCCGCCTTTGTGCGCGCCTTTTGTTTGCTTCCTTTTTTTGTAGTTTGTTAGTGTTTTAAATAAATATGTATTTACCTTCACGCCATGACCAGTCCAGCTTTACTTGCATCTCGGGAAAACAAACACACCATGAAATGCTCAGTCATTCACAAACAAGGATGGGGCGAGGGTCACCACTTTGTCAACAAATGCGTGAGCAAATTGTTGAGCAGTTTATGAAAAACCTTTCTCAACCAGCTATTGCAAGGAATATCGTAGGTCCGTAATATCATCAAAGGGTTCAGAGAACCTGGAGAAATCACTGCACGTAAGCAGCTAAGCCCGTGACCTTCGATCCCTCAGGCTGTGCTGCATCAACAAGCGACATCAGTGTGTAAAGGACATCACCACATGGGCTCAGGAACACTTCAGAAACCCACTGTCAGTAACTAGAGTTGGTTGCTACATCTGTAAGTGCAAGTAAAAACTCTCCTATGCCAGGCGAAAACCGTTTATCAACAACACCCAGAAACGCCGTCGGCTTCGCTGGGCCTGAGCTCATCTAAGATGGACTGATACAAAGTGGAAAAGTGTTCTGTGGTCTGACGAGTCCACATTTCAAATTGTTTTTGGAAACTGTGGACGTTAATGCTGAAAGGTACATACAGGTTTTGGAGCAACATATGTTGCCATCCAAGCAACGTTACCATGGACGACCCTGCTTATTTCAGCAAGACAATGCCAAGCCACGTGTTACATCAACGTGGCTTCATAGTAAAAAAGTGCGGGTACTAGACTGGCCTGCCTAAAATACAACAACGGAGACCCCCGGACTGTTGAACAACTTAAGCTGTACATCAAGCAAGAATGGGAAAGAATTCCACCTGAGAAGCTTAAAACATGTGTCTCCTCAGTTCCCAAACGTTTACTGAGTGTTGTTAAAAGGAAAGGCCATGTAACACAGTGGTGAACATGCCCTTTCCCAACTACTTTGGCACGTGTTGCAGTCATGAAATTCTAAGTTAATTATTATTTGCAAAAAAAAATAAAGTTTATGAGTTTGAACATCAAATATCTTGTCTTTGTAGTGCATTCAACTGAATATGGGTTGAAAAGGATTTGCAAATCATTGTATTCCGTTTATATTTACATCTAACACAATTTCCCAACTCATATGGAAACGGGGTTTGTATATATATATATATATATATATATATATATGTATATATATATATATATATATATATATATATATATATATATATATATATATATATATATATATATATATATATATATATATATATATATATATATATATATATATATATATATAATAAATGTAAGGTTTAAATGTTCTACACCAACTATGGTTAATAATGCTATATTTTTCATTCTATGTACTTTATGTATTTGGCACATAATGAGACAGACGTGGAATGCCAACACACTTTGCTAAGCCATAGGAGGCCTTTCATTGCATATCATTGATAGTTGAATTAACCACTAGTACAATTAATTGGTCTTTTATTTTGCAAAACAATCCATTCATACACTAGTCTCATCAAAAAGTAAAGATTATTTACATTATTGAGATGCCCGATAAAAAAAAATCTAGATGTTTTTTTAACCTTGTCTTTTGATACAGTGAATATGGCTTTAGATTACAATGGCAACACAGAGTCTATTTCAAGCATGCTATCATTGTATGAGTGTCAGTGTGTGTGTGTGTGTCACACTGGCCTTGGACACAGGCTTGCAGAATGTGTTGAGCAAAAGGCAAAACACAGTGTTGCCACAGCAACTAAGGACCATATTGAGGGGGATATCAGAAGAGAATGCATCAGCAGGCCAAGTAAACAGAGGAAACAGGTAAAATTCCATATTCGTCAAAACAATTGATTCACGATAAAAAAAAGAAACAGTTAATGTTAAAAACAGTTCCAACTCAACCCACAATACACACACACACACACACACACACATACATATATATACAGTGTTTCCCACAGGACAGGCATCTATTTGTGGTGGTGTGGTCGGGGGGCGGGGGTGGCGGCGGCAGCGGCGATGACCAAGAAGAACGCGGAGTTGGAATATAATTATTTATATATTATATTATATCATTTTATGTACATATTTATATACAGATTTGAACAATTAGTGATTCACTGAAATATATTTATTAATTGTGGTTCTTACAAAAAATATATCTTATAAAATATAAAAGCTAAAATGTCTCTTAAAGCTCTGCCCCTTTAATTAGTGAATACTAAATAATTTAACTTTAGCCTAATACTACAACCATATTATTTACCAGCAACATGAAGTGAAACAGAGGCAGAGGTGTCCTGCCACAGTCAGTCAACCTCCTCCTCCTCCTCCTCCTGCTGCTGCTGCTGAACAGGTCGCACCTGTGGTCCGGACTGTAGGCCTACCTCCTCTCCAAGTCGAGCCCTTTTCGGCCGTTGAAAATATTTTTCTATACTCATCTGTGTGAAGGAGTGAACATCCAACATTAGAATTTATTACTAACGAGCAGAAGCGCTCTATGTACAGTGCTGTCTAACCTTAAGCGGCAGCAGCTCAACACATGCAGGGTTCAACGTTAAGGTTTTTTTCTACTTGCCCGACTTCTCAAATCTACTTGCCCCAATATTTTTACTTGTCCTGCCTAGGTTTTTTTCTGGCTGTGTAGTGCTCATGGCTTATATCTTACTAAAATTATTCCCGTTGTCTATTTACAACACTACACAGTATTTATTATTATTATTATTATCTATAATTACATTTAAATGGCATTGCATACATGTAAAATTAAATGGTATTTCACATTATTTGACCAGTAGCAGTTACACCCATCTGAACAGGTCAGCCACCTGTTTTAAGCCCGATCACAGTTGAAATCTTGAAATAAAGGGCTTTTAATGGCCAAAACATTAACCTGGACAACATTTTAACAGCTGGTTGGATCAGATTTTATTATTTTCATTGCATTCACATGCTGCAGTGGACAGTGGACAATTTAGCTTCAGTCCATGTGTGTTTATTGACAACATGGTTATAACCTGGACACGTTAGCTCGTCGGTAGGGTAACACGTGACTTTTACTACGTTCGTCTGCCCCGGCCCACAAGTCAAACAGCGGCGGTGTTAATGAAGCAGCGGCTTAACGTTAAATATATGACGAGCCGCGAGCGATGCAGCTATAACATATCTACCTATAACCTATATTACCCTCGTATTTTGATCCCGTTTCGTCCGTCCGTCCGTCCCTCTTCTTCTTCTTCTTCTGGCACACCAGGTGAATTAAGTGCTATTGGCGGAGTTACCGCCACCTACTGCACCGGAGTTGTAACTACAAGCAACATTCACAGACAGTCCCATTGCTTTTATGAGCGGTCGAGCGAGTCAAAAGCCGAAAAATCCATTTGTGGCGGACGTAATTCTTTCGTGGCGGGCCGCCACAAATAAATGAATGTGTGGGAAACACTGAGATATATATATATATATATATATATATATATATATATATATATATATATATATATATATATATATATATATATAGATTAAGACATGTATTAATCCGGCATTTTTTTTTTTTTGAGGAGTGAGAATTATGCTGAATTTAGAAGCTAAACGGGAAGCACCAGCGGAGTGCTGATGAAGAGAGATGGCTCAAAGAAAACCAATGAAAACGTGGAAAGAAAGCAAAGGGCCCAGAGAAGACAAGAGAGAGATTTTGCGATCATTTAAAAGTAAAAAGAAAAACTGACACCATGGTGAAATGTTTGCACTGTCAAACAGAGCTGGCTTTTCACAGTAGCACTACATCGATGATGCAGCACATTACTAGAAAGAATCCTGCATATTGAAGAGTTGCAAACAAATATAAATAAGGTAAAAGTATAGTTTTGTAGCTAATGTCATTTTATATGTTTAACTTGAACAACACATGTTTTATTCAAACTACTGATGTGTTTCATTCAGAGCCGATACCGAGTAAAATTCAGGCAGGTATTGGCCATACCAATCCAATACCGATAAGTTGTGCCAATATTCCTAATATTTCTGGTAAACTTAAAAAAGTAGTATATTTGAAGTGTTTCTGCTCTTGGGGAATCATTTTCAAACAATATAAAATCACAGGGTGAAACAAATGATAGCGTTATTCTGCACTGAATGTTATCTTATTTATATTCAACTCTGTAGGTAGTGTCTCCAAATAGCACATAATAAAAGGATACATACACTTTTACAATACTCAGTGACTCATTTGAAATGTTAGTAGGCCTGGGCGATATATATCGATTGTATCGATATATTCAAGTTTTTTGTTACAGGTGGTTGAAAAAAAACAAAAACACATTTTTCTCCTCTTGCTTCTGCATACTTTTTGCCCCTCAGGAGCTTCCGTAGCTTTACTTCCTTAGCACACATAGCAAAACATAGCTAATGCTAACGCTAATACTTTGGTTTAGTGCCAACGGGCATTGAACAAGTGACTGCACTCTGCAAAAATTGTTTTAGAAAGGCAGCAGCACAACACACGTGTTTCAGCATCTGAAACCGAAACCTTAAGCCGAGTGCAGGAAACACAATTCTTTACGAGGCGAACAAGACGCAACAAACAAATTAACTAAGGGCTGATAATCACCTTACTATGGTAGAATCATTTCCACCAGGTGTGTATGATGATGCAATGTATGATGAGAAAGAAGCACAATGAGTAGAGCGATCACTAAAGCAGTTGCTGTGCACACCACCTAGATGTGTGAATGAAAAAGGTTGTTTTTAGTTTATCCACTTACTGAAACAAAGTACTCTCAATGTTTTACTTCATTATTTATTTGCATACAATGTATAGTACTACATTTTTATTAAGATATATTAAGACAGAAGTATGAAGTTTGCACTTTATTGATCTCAATATTGGAGATTGTTTAATTGCATGCAATGTGCAATGCTACATTTTTATTAACAAAAGTATTCTATTCAAGCATAAGTATTGGGAAGTCCAAGGGAAGCTCTAAATGTAATTATTTGAAAATTCCACCCATCCATTTTCTACCGATTGTCTCTTTTATTTAATTAAAAGTATAATTTATATCTGGTCTAAATAGAAAAACATACAAATTAGAATTTTGCTGAGAGTTAGATGCAATGTATGCAGTATCATTTAAAACTACCGTATTTTTCGGACTATAAGTCGCAGTTTTTTTCATAGTTTGGCCGACTTATGTGTGAAATTATTAACACATTACCGTAAAATATCAAATAATATGATTTAGCTCATTCACGTAAGAGAATAGACGTATAAGATTTCATGGGATTTAGCGATTAGGAGTGACAGATTGTTTGGTAAACGTATAGCATGTTCTATGTTATAGTTATTTGAATGACTCTTACCATAATATGTTACGTTAACATACCAGGCACGTTCTCAGTTGGTTATTTATGCCTCATATAACGTACACTTATTCAGCCTGTTGTTCACTATTCTTTATTTATTTTAAATTGCCTTTCAAATGTCTTTTCTTGGTGTTGGGTTTTATCAAATACATTTCCCCAAAAAATGCGACTTATACTCCAGTGCGACTTATATATGTTTTTTTCCTTCTTTATTATGCATTTTCGGCCGGTGCGACTTATACTCCGAAAAATACGGTACTAGTGTTTGATTAAATAAAAGAACAACTTGTTTTAAAGTATATCTGTCATTTGTATTCAACGGTTTCTTTGAAAAATAGGGAAACAAATCGGAGAAATTGTAAATCAAATTTTTTGTGAAAAAATCAGGGATACCGTATTCCCTTCGGGGTCGCGGGGGGCGCTGGAGCCTATCTCAGCTACAATCGGGCGAAAGGCGGGGTACACCCTGGACAAGTCGCCACCTCATCGCAGGGCCAACACAGATAGACAGACAACATTCACACTCACATTCACACACTAGGGTCAATTTAGTGTTGCCAATCAACCTATCCCCAGGTGCATGTCTTTGGAGGTGGGAGGAAGCCGGAGTACCCGGAGGGAACCCACGCAGTCACGGGGAGAACATGCAAACTCCACACAGAAAGATCCCGAGGCCGTGATTGAACTCACGACTACTCAGGACCTTCGTATTGTGAGGCAGACACACTAACCCCTCTTCCACCGTGCTGCCCGTTAATGATATACCGTACATTATCTTAAAAAAAACTAAAGTATCAAAAGTATAGATATTTTGATTTGAGCATCGATTTAAGATTATAACGATCGGGTATTGGCGGTATTAATATATCAATATTGATCTGCATATGCTAACAAGTTTTTTGTCTAAATATCAAACATCCAATTAATACCTTTTTAAATGTGTATGTGTTAAATAGTCAAATGCATTGTTTTTCAATTTATCACACTTCGTCAGAGATCCGTTTTGTTTTGTTTGTTTCTTTATTAGTTATATACCTGGTCCATGATCATCCGGCTAAAGATTTTTTTTTTTTTTTTTACTTTTTAAGGTATTTCTTTTAAAAAAATACAAGTAAATTATAGCGATGCTCCCATTTCAATATCATGTGCATTTATAAGAAGAAAGAAGAAAGGCCATTAGAAATGTATCTTAAAGGGACAAGTAGTATAGAAAATATCTGGGTGGCTGTCTAAGCACATTCTGTAATAAGATTTAGCATCTAATGTTACTGCGCAATTTGTATGTAGACGCAAACAACATTATATTCTCAGGGTAAAAAAACAACAAGAAAAAAATAGACATTCCTGAGTGCAGAACAAAAACAATAGGATTAAACTCATGCCAAAGTGTCACAGCATTTAAATCACTAAGCTGCTTGATATGCAACCAATTTTGCAAGACACTGACAGAACATACTGCTGCACATAATCATATACAGTATTTCCAAAAAGGGAAAAGCCTGTTTTGGCCTGAAAATAAGTGATACAAAGCAAAGATTTGTTTCACAAAAATACCAATACATTCAATTACTGGTATTATATATTAGTACTAGTAATTATATAACCACTCATTGAGGATTATGAACCATCTGATTGAGGATAATCCTCAATCTTGTGACTATCTTGGGACCTAAAAAAAAAAAAAGAAGTCCCAGCTAGTATCCTTTCTTGTAATACAACATTGCATTTTAAAAACCATTAACATTTTTCCCTTTCTCTCTTTGGTCACATAACTGATGCTTTTGTTTGAATTACACACATGATCCTCATATAGTGCATCATACAATGGAATTGTTTGAGCTAGGGTTCTTTTCAGTTTAAGAAGCAGGCCTGGTGTACTTTTGTCTGGAGCTTCACAGCAGTTACTTGCAACCATTCATATTACATCGATGAACCATGCTCGCACTGTGTTTAAAAAAAAAAAAACCACTTAGATGACCAACTGTCACTCAGAAACTCGTATGGATGGACCAGCCAGCACACCTACATGCTAAAATTAATGTTCATGGCTGTGTGTTTGTGTAAACCTAGCTGCACCAATGGGCAAAATTTATGAACATGATGCTTTAATATCAATAATAGCATTATGTAATGGTAGCACAGGGGTATTAAACAACATTTTTTGGGGGCCCACAGTAAACTATGGCCTTGGGGGCCAGACTTCTTCCTTCAATATTATTCTTCATTTGTATACTACCGAGAACCAGCGTCCTTAACATTAGACATTTGATTCTGGTCAATTTATTTTGCCAGAGTTGCAGGAGCACGGTGGTGTTTTTAAGGACCTTCTGCAAAAAAGTTTATCGAAGATAATTACTATGCCTGTTTCTAAGAATCTGCTGCTAAAATGTGAGTCTCTCACATGTTTTTTAACTGTACTTGTGGGCCACCAGTTGAATTTCCCAAATGATGAAAATGAGAGGACCTGAAATGGAAGCTTGAGGAACACTACTAGTATAACTAAAAAGTTGGACCAATAACTACTGAATGTATCAGAAGTAAACAAGCTACAGCAACACCTTAGGTACAAAAATTACATTACAAGGAAAAATGTAACTGCCAAAAAGGAGAGGACTTAAAGGGTAGCCTTGAAGAACACCTCAGTTATGTGAGTCACAAGTTTGGACCCCAGTGTTCAATGTTTGCTAGAAAAGTTAAAATGTTAATGCAAGGATCTTCCAATGTGTTTACAGTGCTCCAGTACTAGTGTTTTTAAGAATTTTATGCAAAAATGTTTGTCTCCCAAGTTTTGAACAGAAATTGGGGGCCGGTACGGTGTCATTCCCTGGTCGGATTTTGCCCTTGCGCCGCCAATTAAATAGCCCTGGTTTAGATGAATTAGCTTCAACCTGTGTCAGTATAAATGTATCACAGTTGCACATCCATTACACTTTAAAGGGAAACTGCACTTTTTTTTTTAGAATTCCCACTCCCTATGTAAGACAAGATCACATATGTTTTTTCTTTTTATGATTTCTAATTTCTAATATACGGCAAGTACGAGGTGGCTAACAATGCAGCCAACACAGTACACTTTTACAACCATAAAGCCCTTTAAAAAACATCCAAAAACCACCAACAATACTGTATTTACATTTTGTGACCATTAAATAAACCAAGCATGAGCAATTTTGTTATTATTATAAGTCTTAATGCATACGAAAACATTTTAACGGCGCCATGATCACACCAGACTAACTAGCTTATGCAGCTATTGACATACAGTACTGAGCTGCTGCTTTATTGCCTCTAAACTGGCAAAAGTTATATCTAGATTATACATTATGCCTCTTACCTGAATAGTAGAAGTTTGTAGCCATAAACCGAAAAGTTTGTCAACTTTGACCCAGATATGGCAACAAAAACGCTCTTTTGCGCACACATTTTTTTTCCTTACCTGCGGGATGATTATGATTAATTTTTTATCTAACGGGAAGATATGACCATCCCATCAGTCGGCGTTCTAGTGAGGGAAGACATTGTACAGTAAGTGCTTGTTTTATTATGTGCATAGTTTATATATCTTGTTTAGCACTTAGCAATACTGCTGCATGATGCTTATGCATGATGCACACTGGTGGTGTTGTTGAAGAGAAAAGCAAATGTTGTGATGTGTCTGCGAACTCAATATGCCGTCCTATGCTTAAAATGAGCAAAATACATAAATATTACATGTTTCCGGTTACTACATTAAATATATACTTACAGAGTTTACATAAAACAATGATGGAGGCTTTTGGATGTTTTTTAGAGCCTTGATTGATTGAAACTTTTATTAGTAGATTGCACAGTGCAGTACATATTCCGTACAATTGACCACTAAATGGTAACACCCGAATAAGTTTTTCAACTTGTTTAAGTCGGGGTCCACTTAAATTGATTCATGATACAGATGTATAGCATCATCATAATACAGTCATCACACAAGATAATCATCAGAGTATATACATTGAATAATTTACATTATTTACAATCCGAGGTGTGGGATGTGGAGGTGGGCGGGGGGGTGATATCAACACTTCAGTCATCAACAATTGTATCATCAGAGAAATGGACATTGGAACAGTGTAAGACTGACTTGGTAGGATATGTACAGCAAGTAGTGGACATAGAGGCGGAATTAGAGCCACTCTCATTGACTACATTGTTAGATGACCTTTGCCAGCGTTTATTTACGAGTTAGAGTGCATAAAAAAATTAACATATATGTGTGCCTGTCTCACATAAGGGTTGTGAATGGTAGGCAACCCCCCCCCCCCCCAAAAGTACAGTTCCCCTTTTAACAGCTGGGGTAATTTAAGCAATTAAAATGAAAACAGTTAAAAACAGGGAGGCAGCATGGTAGAGCCGCATGCTCTTCAATCACATTGCAAGTGCAGCCACAAGTCACACAGATAAGACTGAATAGTTGCCAGAGTCCTTGAATCATGTGCTGGCTATGGGCCTGTGGCTAGTGATGACTGCACTGGGAGAGTACCCTCCTCTCTGCTACACTGCAGTGAATAGATGATTTAATTATATTTTAAAGAAAGTGACTTAGTAGAATATTTGTCCGACTTGTGGTTAAAAGGCATATTCCACAGTACAGTTTGTCCTGACTAGTTCATACAATCGTCTGTATATTTCTTAATTGGTGTGTATGGAAAAGCTCCATTTCTCTCTCTCTCTCTCTCTTTCTCTCTCTCTCTCTCTCTCTCTCTCTCGCTCTCTCGCTCTCTCTTTGTCTGTCTCTGTCGCTCTCTCTCTCCTGGTAATATCTCTGGGCTTTTCAAGTAGCACCTTTTAAAAACTGGTACACTGACAACCCCTCACACGCACATGATATGGCACATGGTCACAGGACGCCAGGACACGCTCACATGTTAATGTTAACCTCACCATTCTGCTACATTCAAAATGGCGGTTGTATGCACCTCAAACTTCAAATGCAAGTTTTCATTGTTTGTTTGTTATTGTTTCATTGACTTCACCGCTTCCACCATATTTTTTTAGATTTCTTCTATATTCCCAACAGATCACTTTGCTACATCTGAGTAAGAACTTCACTTTTTCTTGTATATTCCTTGATTTGCGGCAGCTCACCATGAATAAATTTGGACCACCACAGATAGATTTGGCGCTACCTTTTTACACTCACTCATAAACTCATTGCAATGTCAATATTTTCAGGCCTCCCTATGTCTAGCATTAAAAGATTACAGTTGGTACAAAAAGCGGCTGCTAGACTTTTGACAAGAACAAGAAAGTTTGGTCATATTACGCCTGGCTTCCTGTGCACTTAAGATGCAACTTTTAAGGTTTTACTACTTATGTATAAAATACTAAACGGTCTAGCTCCATCCTATCTTGCGGATTGTATTGTACCATATGTTCCGGCAAGAAATCTGCGTTCAAAGAACTCCAGCTTATTAGTGATTCCCAGAGCCCAAAAACAGTCTGCGGGCTATAGAGCGTTTTTTATTCGGGCTCCAGTACTCTGGAATGCCCTATTGGTAACAGTTAGAGATGCTACCTCAGTAGAAGCATTTAAGTCCCATCTTAAAACTCATTTGTATACTCTAGCCTTTAAATAGACCCCCCTTTTAGACCAGTTGATCTGCAGTCTCTTTTCTGCTCTGCCCCCCTCTCCTGACTGGAGAGGTTATCATGTGACCACAAATGAACCGCTAGCTGTTCAAAGTCGGGACCCGTGGTGGACCACTCATCTGTGCATCAGTTGGGGACGTCTCTGCACTGCTGATTGTCTCCACTCAAGATGATCCCCTGCTGGCCCCACTATGCACTGGACTCTGACACTATTAACAAGATCCACTCAACATCCATTGCACCAGTCGCCCGGGGTCCCCTCATCTGTGGTCCCCTCATCTGCGGTCCCCTCCAAGGTTTCTCATTGTATCCCATTGGGTTGAGTATTTTCTTGTCGTTGCGGCTTGTGCAGCCCTTTGAGACACTTGTGATTAAGGGCTGTATAAATACACTTTGATTGATTGATTGATGTCTGTGAACGCAGCTTGTTGTAACAACTTCGTACAGTAGCTCCAACCTGCTTCTCAACACACTGTCACGCTCTTGTGACCCTTGCTTTGGGGTTTTATTTCTATGTCTCTGTGTAAACAGAGACAGAGACATCCCGTCTTACCTACTGTCTTGTTTTGTGTCTTCTAGTTTCCTGCAAACTGTTTCGGGCAGAGTTGCAAGATGCGCCTCAGCTGTCCCCAATTAGTGCTCCTACTTAGCTTCCTCTGGATGGCACTCTGGAGCTTCTACACAACTCAGCATGTCTTGTTTAGTATTAGTGGCCATTTCCTGTGCCATCCAATGTGTCCTATTTTTTGCACACCCAGCAACTCCATCCTTCTTGTTGTAAGTCATTTTAGCTGAGGGTTTCTCAAACTCTGGTACGTGTACCACTAGTGCAGACCTCGGCAAATTATGCATGTGGCCCGTTGAGCTTTTCAATCTGGCCCCCCGGACATTCACAAATAATGTTTTTAGATCTTTAAGATTGAAACTGTAGTTGCCATTATGATGTATTTCAATGGTTGTGATCTGCGGTTTTGCATGATATAGTAGTTACTATGGTAATCTAAGTCACAGCAGCTCAGACGAGACACCAAGCAATGTGGGCGTGGTTTGTTTCCACAGAGTGTTTCCAGAGCGGCCAGCCTGAAATGCAGGTGTCAGGGACAGACGCGGAAGGAGATTTTTACAACAAAGTTCTAAAGCTTAGTGATATATCACATTGTAGGTGTGTTTTTTTGTTTTTTTGCGTTTATATTTCGCTGTGTTTGTTGCATTTTTGTTGCATTTCGCTTAATTGTAAAATATGTCAATCAAGAGGGTGTGTGACGTTCATATGTTGTCAATATTCAGTGCTTTATCGTTCATAGTTGATATTGTAAAACCCACATTCTTTATTTTCAAGTTCATTCTGGGTGTCTCATTCAGTAAAAAAAAAATTAAATTCCATTCCGATATTTAAGGCGGTCTGTCATAACGCTTTTAGTAGAGATGTCCGATAATGGCTTTTTTGCCGATATCCGATATTCCGATATTGTCCAACTCTTAATTACCGATTCCGATATCAACCGATACCGATATATACAGTCGTGGAATTAACACATTATTATGCCTAATTTTGTTGTGATGCCCCGCTGGATGCATTAAACAAAAACAATGAAGGCACACAGCTTCGGTCCAGAGTATACTAGAGCATACTTGCCAACCTTGAAACCCTGAATTCGGGAGATGGGGGGGCGGGGGGGTTGGTGGTAGCGGGGGTGTATATTGTAGCGTCCCGGAAGAGTTAGTGCTGCAAGGGGTTCTGGGTATTTGTTCTGTTGTGTTTATGTTGTGTTACAGTGCGGCTGTTCTCCCGAAATGTGTTTGTCATTCTTGTTTGGTGGGGGTTCACAGTGTGGCGCATATTAGTAACAGTGTTAAAGTTGTTTATATGGCCACCCTCAGTGAGACCTGTATGGCTGTTGATCAAGTATGCCTTGCATTCACTTGTGTGTTTGTAAAAGCCGCATATATTATGTGACTGGGCCGGCACGCTGTTTGTATGGAAGAAAAGCGGACGTGACGACAGGTTGTAGAGGACGCTAAAGGCAGTGCCTTTAAGGCACGCTCCCAATATTGTTGTCCGGGTGGAAATCGGGAGATTTTCGGGAGGGGCACTGAAATTCGGGAGTCTCCCGGGAAAATTGGGAGGGTTGGCAAGTATGCCCTACGTCTGTGTTTAACCGGATATGGCCGATATTATCGGACATCTCTAGTTTTTAGCATTCAATCAGACAATATTGTGAGGTTTTGTATTAGTGTTCCTAAAAATCAGATATACCAGCCCCCAGACACATTTTTTTCTCTAAATTTTGTCACATTGACGTGGAAATGTGTGCTGCCTCACGCCAACTTTATGGCTGGCGCACGTACATTTCTACACGTCGTGGATACTTTGGCGACACACAGAGGTGGCTGTTCGGGCTTTGCCAACATTTAATTTCTAAAATGTAAAAAAAGATTTAATGCTTCATATTCATATTAATATTTGTGAAGACATATATTAAATTATCTCGGCAATCATTTAGCCACCTATTGTTGTCAAAAGGTGTTCCTCAGATTCCTTGGCCATGGAGCGGTGAGGTTGAAGGGACCATCCGCTATAGTCAGTTGCAGCAACTATATATTTATAAGTATGCGTCTGTTTTGGCAATGTACATCCATTTTCTTCCTCATCTTCCATTTATTTATTTTTTTATTTCAACCTGCAGTTACCGCAGCACACAGAAATTTCAACCTGCTGGTGATGGCTCCAAACGTGAGAAAAAAACACCTCCTACTGATTTGTGATTGGCAACAACGTGCAGCGCTTAAGCACAGGGTTACTTTCACAATCCATCCATTCATTCATTTCCTATTGCTTATCCCTCTCGGGGTCGCTGGGGGGGGCTGGAGCCTATCCCAACTGCACTCGGGCGGAAGGCAGAGTACACCCTGGACAAGTCGCCACCTCATCGCAAGTCCAATGCAGATAGACATCATTCACACTCACATTCACACACTAGGGCCAATTTAGTGTTGCCAATGAGCCTATACCCAGGTACATGTCTTTGGAGGTGAGAGGAAGCTGGAGGAGCTAGAAAGAACCCACGCAGTCACGGGGAAAACATGCAAACTCCACACAGAAAGACCCCGAGCCCAGGGGTCAAACCCAGGACCTTCTTATTGTGAGTAGCGATGTCACGGTATGAACATTTCTTATCAAGGTTATTGTGACCAAAATTATCACGCTGATCAATAATATTGCAGTATTTCTAAATATGCTCAAAATGTTAAGTACTTATACTGAAATCTTTTAACAAAGTATCATTTAAAAAAAATAAAAAATAAAAAATGTTTTCCTTTGAAGAAAAACTATTGTAGATAAGAACACTATGTTTCATGGACTTCAATTAGAAATTTTAATTTGCACATGAAAACAACACACGCATTATAAACAAAGTTATATGGCAGAAACAAAATAACATTATTGTAAGAATTGTGCAAGATGGCACCTGATGGCCATAAGATGTAATTGGACTTTTTGTCCATATAGATAAAAATAGTGTCCATATATGAGATCTAGTCTTACACATAGGGCTGATTATGATTATGATTATGAATAATAAAGATTATTTGGATCAATATTGACACGACTATTAATCACGAATATTCACTATGTTAGGTAAAACAGTGTTGGGGTTGGATGTGAACGTGACACCATGTAATTTGTAATTTCTAATAAAAATGCTCTAGATAAATGTTATCCAATTATTTAAAGACAAATATTTGTGTTTTTGTTAATTAATAGTATCAACATGTCAGCGTTTTCTCATTACATGATGCTTGTATCTCTATTTTTACATTTTGATAGAGAGAAGTATTTTTATAAGTTATGTAAATTTACATTACTAATGTATGTACATGTACATGCTGTATCGGGACAGTACCATTAAGAGTTTGAGCAGAAATATGTCGTATAGGAATTAACTACCGTATACTAGGGATGTTCCGATCCGATATTTGGATCGGATCGGCCGCCGATATTCGCAAAAAAATGCGTATCGGCAAGGCATGGGACAATGCCGATCCAGATCCAGTTTAAAAAAATACTCCGGTCCTTGTTTTCCAACGCAACAATTTAAATAATACATTCCACTTTTCTGCTGTTCCCTAAGCTCCGTTCCGCATTTTTCAGCACACCTTCAGCACATCCACAGGTCTGTGGATTCTAACGCAGTTGCTTTTAGCTGCTGGCATTACACGACAGGCTCTTCTCACTCTTTCCTGTGTCTCCCTCTTACAGACAGGGAGCGCACCTTCTTACACACGTCACATACTGTCACGTCATACGTCACATACGTATACGCCCTCTCCCAGCAGAGAGCGAGGTAGCAGCATGGCTAACGTTAGCTGTGATGCTAGCGCAGCCGCTAAGGTGCGCGCCTGCTCAAGCGTCCTCTGCACACGGCAAATCTATGCCACGCACAAAATCAAATAAAAAAATAAGCGCATAACAATTTTCGACACACAGACACGACAGAGAAAACAGTTTTCGTCATCATTGTTCAAATATTATAACGTCTGTCGAGACGCTTATCTCCATTCGGTGCCACACGTCCACACCATCGCCGAGGCAAACATTTCCACGTCAACACCGTATGAAAAAAATAGTGATTTTTTTTAGTTGTGATTTCCTTCTCTGCATGAAAGTTTAAAAGTAGCATATATTAATGCAGTATGAAGAAGAATGTTTTAATGTAGACATGCAAGCCTTGAAAGAAAATTTTGAAAATCAAGACTACATTTCCTGCAAATGGGTGCATTTCTACCCTATATTTTAACTTTAGATTTATTCTCATATCAAACTCTTTTAGTTGTCTTTTTGACACTTACATCCGGCGCCCCCCTCCACACCCTGGATTATAAATAATGTAAATAATTCAATGTGATTATCTTGTGTGATGACTGTATTATGATGATAGTATATATCTGATAGTATATATCTGTATCATGAATCAATTTAAGTGGACCCCGACTTAAACAAGTTGAAAAACTTATTCGGGTGTTACCATTTAGTGGTCAATTGTACGGAATATGTACTTCACTGTGCAACCTACTAATAAAAGTCTCAATCAATCAATCAAAACACATAGAATCATCATACTGCTGTGATTATATGCATCAAGTGTTCATTCAAGGCTAAGGCAAAATATCGAGATATATATCGTGTATCGCAATATGGCCTTAAAATATCGCAATATTAAAAAAAGGCCATATCGCCCAGCCCTAGTTTCAATGATGCCATTTCTGTTTGTCATGTATAATTTTGTCTATTTTGTGTTTATCCTTGAATAAACAGGTCAATTTCTTGTTACCAACCATTGTGTATTATTCAAACTCCCCTAATCCAGCTGGCTAGTTGTTATCAAGAGTACTAAAACCCTTTTCAACATGATTCTGACAACTAAGTAGGCTAAATAACTTTAAACTTTAATACATGCTCGGATAGGCCATTATCGGTATCGGTCAGTATCGGTATCAGATCGGAAGTGCAAAAACAATATCGGTATCGGATCGTAAGTGCAAAAACCTGGATCGGGACATCCCTACCGTATACATCATAAAACATTAACAAGATGCCATGTCGCATGAATGGTTTTTGAAGTAAGAACTTTGTGAAATAAAACAAAAACAGAAGTAACGTAGAAAAAAACATGGTGTTTACCTTTTGACCTAAATATAAAACACAAAGCAGTTTGGCTAATGAAGATGAAGTCTAATAAATAAGCTTTGTTCTTTTCCAACAACACCATGTGGTTCAGTGCAACAGTTTAGGCAACAAAAATAAACTGGAGTGATACTTCCCGCATCAAATACACCATCTTCGTACCTCAGCGTGTTGATACTTCAGTCTGCATTCAATTCGATGAGATGACAAAACATTTTAGCTAGTATTATTGTAACTGGAACCCTGACAAAGTAGCAGTTAAATAAGGAACGAGTGACCAGTTAACGGTAAACAATTGGCAAGACTTTTCAGACATACACATCATGCAGCCGACACATCACCGGCGGAAATGCGTTACAACAGAGAGTAACCAGGTAAGAAAATGAAAGCAACTTAAAATATATTTCTCCTCCGCTGTATACTTTTAGTGTGGCACAAATGCATCTGTCTGCAATATTGTCACATTCGCCATCAAACAGCAGTGCGCACGCATGTCGAAATTCTACACTATGAAATTAAAGCGAGGGAAATAAAGTGAAACAAAGTGTTCGGCCCTGTTTAATCAAAAGACAAATTCTCCTGGTGCAGGGTCTTGTAGTTGATTTCCACCATGTTTTGACGAGCAAAACGACGGTGCGCATGCGCCAACTTCATTTCCAGGAAGTAAGCAGTGTTGCCTAAAATGCATTAAAAAATGATGGTTTTTCAATAATAAAACATTTAAACGGTATAACTAACCGTCTGGAATTTTACCACGGTTTACCATTACATCATTTACAGTTACATCCTTAATTGTGAGGAACACACACTAAACCCTGTGTCACTGTGCTGCCACCAGTTTAATAGTAATTGTATTTTTTGTAACAGCAGAATGAGTTACAATATAAATAAATATTTATATATAAATTAGTCATCTTTGTTCTTTGTAAGCACATGCCTAAAATAACTTAAGCTGCATTTAGAATTCGATGGAAAAATTAGAGCCAATAAATATGTGTATGCTATATTATCCGACTCGCGACTAATCGTTAAGATAGTCTACGACTAATCGACTGTCAAATTAATCGTTAGTTGCAGCACTAATGTGCAAACTTTAATACATCTGAATTTTTACTTGTGTACTTACTTTTCTTGATTTGAAAGAAAAATCTATTTTGAGTAGGAACGCCACGCGACTTTGGCTGCCTCAGGTCTTCCAGAGAATAAACAAAAGTAGCAGGGGGATCAACATTGTAGTATACGTTTTCAGACGACTCTAAATTGTCTTTTTCAAATAAAGCAACTAGTGACAAATTTAGCAACTGTTTCTGGTCTAATTAAAGACTTTTGTAGACTCTAATATGAAAGCATGTATCCCTCTTCTCAACAAGCATAAGGTCCTGCCGCGGGCTCCTCACAACTAAAAAAAGAAGCGACAATGCATTTGTATTAAGGCTGAAGCTAACGATTATTTTTCTATCGATTAATCTATAGATTATTTTTTTCGATTAATCGGTTAATCTATAGATATTTTTTTTCGATTAATCTATAGATTATTTTTCCTTTTACCGATTTTTTTTTTTTATTTAAAATGAAGATGAAAAAATAAATGTAGGCCAGTTTTTTCAAAAGGCATGGCTTTTATTTACAAAAAAAAAAAGTATGGCCACTCAGTCAACATTGACAACAACATGACAAAATATTCTGTAACAATGTAAACATTTAACTAAATTAAAAGTAGCTTATTTGCTTTTAATGTGCAAATATAAGAGTAAACATCCAGTGCAAATCTTAATATTCTGCAATAGTATAAGCATTTCAAAAGTAAAAGTATTGCTTATTTTGCTTTAAAATGTGCAAAAATAAAGATAAACATCCAATTCAAAAAAGTGCAAAACGGAAATATTCTGTAACAACAGTGTAAACATTTCAACAAAAGTAAAAGTATTGCTTATTTGCTAAAATGTGCAAAAATAAAGATAAACATCCAATACAAAAAAGTGCAAAACGAAATATTCTGTAACAACAGTGTAAACATTTCAACAAAAGTAAAACTTTTGCTTATTTTTCTTAATAACACAACAATGATAGTATGATTAAAGTGAAAGTTAATTGTTCGTTTGTACATAGTATACGTAATTGTTAATGTTGTAAAAGGTATTTGCACAACTAATTAACGTTAGCGTTAAAGAGGAGCGCGTCTTTGTAAAGACTGAACAGGCACGCCAAACGCTCCTCTCAGAGCGAAACGGTGCTTTAGTTTATGAATTTACAACGCAGATACAAATGACACATTCATGTTTTTGTGTAATGATGACAACGTATACTCACGCGGACGATTGACTAGTTGATGGTGATGGCAAGAACGCTGCCGTTGTGCTGCTATGATAGGCCGCTCGACACAGTGTGCATAGAACAACATTATTAGCAGAGGTGGGTAGAGTAGCCAGAAATTGTACTCAAGTAAGAGTACTGTTACTTTAGAGATTTATTACTCAAGTAAAAGTAAGGAGTAGTCACCCAAATATTTACTTGAGTAAAAGTAAAAAGTATGTTGTGAAAAAACTACTCAAGTACTGAGTAACATACACACACATATCATATATATATATATATATATATATATATATATATATATATATATATATATATATATATATATGTCTTGATAAGGTTATCCAAAAAATAGTGCTCGATACCGTAGTAGAGCGCAATATATGTATGTGTGGGAAAAAAATCACAAGACTATTTCATCTCTACAGGCCTGTTTCATGAGGGGGGGTACCCTCAATCATCAGGAGATTTTTAATGGTCGCAGAGGCAAAAACTCGGACATGGGAGGAGTTCGGTGAGGCCATGGAAAACGACTTCCGGACGGCTTCGAAGCAATTCTGGACCACCATCCGCCGCCTCAGGAAGGGGAAGCAGTGCACTATCAACACCGTGTATGGCGAGGATGGTGTTCTGCTGACCTCGACTGTGGATGTTGTGGATCGGTGGAGGGAATACTTTGAAGACCTCCTCAATCCCACCAACACGTCTTCCTATGAGGAAGCAGTGCCTGGGGAGTCTGTGGTGGGTTCTCCTATTTCTGGGGCTGAGGTTGCTGAGGTAGTTAAAAAGCTCCTCGGTGGCAAGGCCCCGGGGGTAGATGAGATCCGCCCGGAGTTCCTTAAGGCTCTGGATGCTGTGGGGCTGTCTTGGTTGACAAGACTCTGCAGCATCGCGTGGACATCGGGGGCGGTGCCACTGGATTGGCAGACCGGGGTGGTGGTTCCTCTCTTTAAGAAAGGGAACCGGAGGGTGTGTTCTAACTATCGTGGGATCACACTCCTCAGCCTTCCCGGTAAGGTCTATTCAGGTGTACTGGAGAGTAGGCTACGCCGGATAGTCGAACCTCGGATTCAGGAGGAACAGTGTGGTTTTCGTCCTGGTCGTGGAACTGTGGACCAGCTCTATACTCTCCGCAGGGTCCTTGAAGGTGCATGGGAGTTTGCCCAACCAGTCTACATGTGTTTTGTGGACTTGGAGAAGGCATTCGACCGTGTCCTTCGGGAAGTCCTGTGGGGAGTGCTCAGAGAGTACGGGGTGTCGGACTGTCTGATTGTGGCAGTCCGCTCCCTGTATGATCAGTGCCAGAGCCTGGTCCGCATTGCCGGTAGTAAGTCGGACACGTTTCCAGTGAGGGTTGGACTCCGCCAAGGCTGCCCTTTGTCACCGATTCTGTTCATAACTTTTATGGACAGAATTTCTAGGCGCAGTCAAGGCGTTGAGGGGATCTGGTTTGGTGGCTGCAGGATTAGGTCTCTGCTTTTTGCAGATGATGTGGTCCTGATGGCTTCATCTGGCCAGGATCTTCAGCTCTCACTGGATCGGTTCGCAGCTGAGTGTGAAGCGACTGGGATGAGAATCAGCACCTCCAAGTCCGAGTCCATGGTTCTCGCCCGGAAAAGGGTGGAGTGCCATCTCCGGGTTGGGGAGGAGATCTTGCCCCAAGTGGAGGAGTTCAAGTACCTCGGAGTCTTGTTCACGAGTGAGGGAAGAGTGGATCGTGAGATCGACAGGCGGATCGGTGCGGCGTCTTCAGTAATGCGGACGCTGTATCGATCCGTTGTGGTGAAGAAGGAGCTGAGCCGGAAGGCAAAGCTCTCAATTTACCGGTCGATCTACGTTCCCATCCTCACCTATGGTCATGAGCTTTGGGTTATGACCGAAAGGACAAGATCACGGGTACAAGCGGCCGAAATGAGTTTCCTCCGCCGGGTGGCGGGGCTCTCCCTTAGAGATAGGGTGAGAAGCTCTGCCATCCGGGAGGAGCTCAAAGTAAAGCCGCTGCTCCTCCACATCGAGAGGAGCCAGATGAGGTGGTTCGGGCATCTGGTTAGGATGCCACCCGAACGCCTCCCTAGGGAGGTGTTTAGGGCACGTCCGACCGGTAGGAGGCCGCGGGGAAGACCCAGGACACGTTGGGAAGACTATGTCTCTCGGCTGGTCTGGGAACGCCTCGGGGTCCCACAGGAAGAGCTGGACGAAGTGGCTGGGGAGAGGGAAGTCTGGGCTTCCCTGCTTAGGCTGCTGCCCCCGCGACCCGACCTCGGATAAGCGGAAGAAGATGGATGGATGGATGGCATTCGCATACCATGGTTTATATAGGGCACAGAGTGGGTGGGTACAGGCTGGCGTAGGGGCGTGGTGATTGGCTCATGTGTTACGTCTATGGCGGCATGATGTTACAATTTCGCTGCGCTTGTTGAGGGATGACAGGTCTGGACGGTAAATAATAAACAGTTTCTCTTTCAAGCATAGGTTGCATCTTTTATTACCACTATTGTAAGGTGTGCTGGATGCAAGAATTTGCCATGTTATTGAATATTCAACATTATTGTCTTTGAGGTCCCAAATGTGTTTGCTGAGTTCTGTGGTATTTCGCAGGTTTTTGTTCCTGAAAGAAGCCTTGTGATTGTTCCATCTGGTTTTGAATTCTCCCTCGGTTAATCCTACATATGTGTCGGATGTGTTAGTGTCCTTGCGTATTACCTTAGATTGGTAGACAACTGATGTTTGTAAGCACCCACCTGGAAAATAAAAGGATCGCGGCTGAACTGGACATTGAGGACAGGGTGGACGCCACTGCCAACAAGGAAGCCTTCATCACATTGAAGGACCACAAACCCATCTTCGCAAATAACCCAACATGCCGACTAATAAACCCAACTAAATCTGAAAAAGGAAAAATCAGCAAAATAATCCTGGACAGAGTCAACACAAAAATCAAGGACAAAACACCACTCAACCAATGGAGAAATACAGCAGCAGTAATCAAATGGTTCAACAACATCCAAGACAAACAACAGCACAACTTTATCTCCTTTGATATCGAGGAATTTTACCCTTCCATCACGCAAGACCTACTGACTCAAGCACTAGACTTCGCCTCAGACTACGACTCAATCACAGGCAACAAAAGAAACATCATCATCCACGCAAAAAACTCCATTCTCATCCACAACAGTACACCATGGCAAAAAAAGAACAATGCAACATTTGACGTCACTATGGGAAGTTTTGACGGAGCAGAAACGTGTGAACTCGTTGGGAGTTTCCTCCTCTCCCAGCTCGCTAGCCTCAACCTGAACCTTGGTATTTACCGTGATGACGGACTGGCAGTGTGTCGCGCCTCGCCAAGGAGCAGCGAGAATACCAAGAAGCGCATATGCCAAATTTTCAAAGAGAACGGCCTACGGATCACGATTGAAGCCAACAAGCAAACCGTCAACTTCCTTGACATCACTTTCAACCTGAGAAATAACAGCTACCAACCATTCACGAAACCCAACACAACACCCCAATACGTGCACCATGACAGCAACCACCCATCCACCACCACGAAAAGAATACCTACCGGAATCAATAAAAGGCTATCGATGCTGTCATCTAGCAAAGCTGAATTTGACCAAGCAACCCCCCCGTACCAAAAAGCCCTTGATGAAAGCGGATACAATTTCACCCTCACCTATGAACCAACGCCAGGAAACCAGCCAAAAAAGAACAGAAAACGAAACGACATCATCTGGTACAACCCCCCATACAGCAAAAACGTCTCAACTAACATTGGACACAAATTCCTCAATCTGATTGACAAACACTTTCCCAAAGACAACACCCTAAGAAAAGTATTCAACAAGAACAACATTAAATTGAGCTACAGCTGCTTGAACAATATACGACAAATCATCTCAAACCACAACAAAACAATTGCAAATGAGCCGTCGGCCCCCAGACAGAGCGACTCCAAAACCAACAAAGGCTGTAACTGTCGAAAGAAACCTGATTGCCCTCTCAACGGGGGGTGCTTACAAACATCTGTTGTCTACCAATCTAAGGTAATACGCAAGGACACTAACACATCCGACACATATGTAGGATTAACCGAGGGAGAATTCAAAACCAGATGGAACAATCACAAGGCTTCTTTCAGGAACAAAAACCTGCGAAATACCACAGAACTCAGCAAACACATTTGGGACCTCAAAGACAATAATGTTGAATATTCAATAACATGGCAAATTCTTGCATCCAGCACACCTTACAATAGTGGTAATAAAAGATGCAACCTATGCTTGAAAGAGAAACTGTTTATTATTTACCGTCCAGACCTGTCATCCCTCAACAAGCGCAGCGAAATTGTAACAGCATGCCGCCATAGACGGAAACACTTCCTAGGTAACACATGAGCCAATCACCACGCCCCTACGCCAGCCTGTACCCACCCACTCTGTGCCCTATATAAACCATGGTATGCGAATGCTCCCATTAAAATCTCCTGATGATTGAGGGTACCCCCCCTCATGAAACAGGCCTGTAGAGATGAAATAGTCTTGTGATTTTTTTCCCACACATACATATATATATATATATATATATATATATATATATATATATATATATATATATATATATATATATATATATATATATGTGTATATATATACACACACACACACACACACACACACACACACACACATATATATATATATATATATATATATATATATATATATATATATATATACATACATTGATATATACAGAATATAATTTATATTTATTTATTTTGCCGTTTTTGTTTACATGTTAAAGGTGTTTTAATAATTATACATGCATGTTTAACATATAGATTCCTTTCTTTCATGAAGACAAGAATATAAGTTGGTGTATTACCTGATTCTGATGACTTGCATTGATTGTAATCAGGAAGCAGTGCTGGTAACGTCCACGTTTTCAAATGGAGGAGAAAAAAAGTTCCTCCTTTCTGTCTAATACCACATGAAAGTGGTTGTTATTTGGCATCTTATTTGTCCACCTTCCATATTCGTTTTTATACCCTTTACAAGAAATACATTGGCGGCAAACTCCGTAGCTTGCTAGCTTGTTTGCGCTGGCTTTCGGAGACTCTTATTTTGAAAGCGCAGGCGCGATGGAGCGGGACTTTTATTGTGAAGACAGGAACTGTGCAGTCAGTCTTTACGGTTGAAATAAAAAAAGGGTCTTTTTTCCTTCACACTTTTGATTGATTGATTGGAACTTTTATTAGTAGATTGCACAGTACAGTGCATATTCCGTACAATTGACCACTAAATGGTAACACCCGAAGTTAGCTCGGAGCCAGTCAGGTCATGTGACCCCTGGCTCTGTTTGATTGGTCCAACGTCACCAGTGACTGCATCTGATTGGTGGAACGAAGTGAAACGTCACCAGTAAGGCAGGCACTTTGAAGGTCTGTCTGACAGACCAAAACAAACAAAGCGTGCATTAACAGATCGATAAAAATTAGTAGCGAGTAGCGAGCTGAATGTAGATAAAAGTAGCGGAGTAAAAGTAGCGTTTCTTCTTAGGCCGTTTATTGAAATACTCCCACACTTTTGACGACTTTTGGCGTGCTTTTTTCCCCTCGCTCGCACCGCTCGCATCGTCTGCTTTGCGCTCCGCCATGACGGTAGTGTGACGTAAATATGCGACGCGTCGACGAACAAAAACGTCCTCGACGTATTTACGTAACCGATGACGTCGACTACGTCGACGCGTCGTTTCAGCCCTAATTTGTATCACTGAACATTTGGGTTTTGATTTCTATGTTTTAGCTTACTTTTTTCCTCTCTCAAAGTGTTCATAAAAATTGCATCCACTTGCATGATTGAACATTATGCATTGTGCCCTTTGCCACACACAGATTGCAGCCCTGCAGAAAACACTGATTTTATTTTGAATGAAATTAGATAACGGAGGAAAAAAGTAAAATTGCACTCCTGCTGTAAATCAATTATTGTCAAACGTTGTGTTCCGGAAAAAATATTTTGTGAACCTATCTAAACGATTGTACTGTGTCTCAAATAGCTGCAAGATCAAAGATCAAAGTGGTAGGTGTATGTAGCTTGTTGGCATTCTTCTAGGCAAAATGTTCAGGCTCCTTTATACGAATTCTCATTCAAAGAGACACAACTATTCTGGAGATTAGATTTGTTGTCGAAGATCATATCGTTCGGTACATATTGGCACAGCTTATTAACCTTTCACAGGTCATCAGTGTTGGGACTAACGCGTTACTTTGTAACACGTTACTGTAACACCGTTATATTCGGCGGTAACTAGTAGTCTAACGCGTTATTTTTTATATTCAGTAACTCAGTTACCGTTACTACATGATGCGTTACTGCGTTATTTTACGTTATTTTTTATGTAGTATCGGCTAGAGACTGAGATGATCTGAGTGTGTTTTACTGGAGAGCTGCAGAAGAGGCGCGCTGTGTGTATGTGTGCGAGGGGTGGGGGGGCGTGTCAGTGTTTACTAACAAGACATCATGGCGGAGCCAAAGTCGAGTTTCTTCACATGGAGATATTCTCACTACTTTTCTTTTGTCGAGCACAAAGAAAAGAACATTTTAATTCAATAAAAGTTGTGTCTTGGATCAACGATCCTATCTACTGCCCAAAACAGTAATTCAAATCTGCTGAAACACCTACAAAAGCAACATGCTTTGACAAAGCTAGTAAAGAGAGAGACACTTCACCTCCAACACCATCTAAGCAACAGCGGCTGGATTTTAACAGAGGGACTAGCCAGGACAAGGTTGATAGAGCCATTGCACCGTAAGTGCTAGAAGACATGCAGGCTATTTCTACAGTGGAGTCACCCGCTTTCAGGCGGCTAATTAGCATGATATCGGGCATCAAACAGCAATTGGCATGGAAAACATTTTCACGTACCTGGACACAGTGAACAGTGAGGACATAAAAATGGAAAGCGAGCTAAAGAAAACACTCCAAACTCTGCCTTTGCTCATCATTCAGCACTGAAGGTACACACACTCTGTAAATTCTCGTACATACTCTTTCATTCTAGACTTCTAGAGTGTTTGATTATCACATCTATAGTACAGACTATAAAGTTCACAAACATAAAGAGGGATGCTAGTGGGCCAGGCCAATCTTTCCTTATCTCTAAACTAACACTGGGGAAATGTGTAGAGTGTTCTGGGCTTAAAACATGATTTAATTTCAGAATTCTTTGAGAGAAAAAAACGCCTGGTTAGGCTTTGTGTATGTAGTGTGTGCCTTCCTTGGTTTACAGCTATGTTGTTATTATGCTGTTTGTTACTTATGTATGTTATGTTGCAGCTATTTAAAATAGTTTTGTCAATTTGTTCTGGTCTGAAACAAATTGGCCCTTTGAAACATATCTTTGCCTTTGGGTGTTGTATGTAGACCACATGGCTTAGCAGCGTTCAGTGATGCAAATGCATGTCAAGTTGATCAACAGATTGTATTATTATCCAGTGCAATAACAGTACTGAAATTAAGGCTAAAGTGGCATTAAAGGGGGCTTTAAAAAAATAAAAAATAAAATAGAAGTAACTAAATAGTTACTTTTCAGAGTAACGCATTACTTTTTGGTGTAAGTAACGGAGTTAGTAACTGAGTTACTTTTGAAATAAAGTAACTAGTAACTGTAACTAGTTACTGGTTTTCAGTAACTAACCCAACACTGCAGGTCATAACATCACGTTTTTTAGAAATCATTCTACAAGTTTCAATTTGCAGTGTTGACTTCTCCTTTATGCTATTCCTTTCAGAAGGTCAAAGCCAGGAACAGAATCCTGTCGAGAACTTCACCTGACATAAGAGCTGGACATCAGATACATAGCTGAAAACAACAGTAACTGAGAATGATATGTCCTTTAACATAGACTGATGATGATGGCTGATCAGTTGTTTCCATTTAGCTTTACTTACAATGCTAAACACCCATGACAATTCACACAGAAGTATGCGCATATTTTTGATGGAGGTGCATGCTCAAGGACAAGAACTCACCTTCCGCTCTTTGTCTCCATATTCAAGTCCCAGTGTATCCATGGCACGGACGATTGCTGCCAGAGATTGGATAGTGTTGCTGTAAACAACAGGCTTGTACTGCTTCACATCATCACCAGAGAAACCATCCTCGTGGATGATCCTAAACACAAGACACAGACATTTTAGCATATTTGCAGCATATTTCATTGACTCTGGTATTAAAGGTTGTTTCAAATAGGATTTTTTTGTGTTTAAACGTGTATGATGCATGATGCTAGTGTTTTCACAAGAATAAGGGTGAAACACAGGTGGCTTGAATAAATATCACGGTGTAAAACAAAAAATAATGAGGAGGACAACAAGGGACGAATAATAAAAAGATAACATTTAAAAAAAACAGCAGCAGCAGCCTGCTCTTTTGTTTAAAATATAATATCCCATTAACCACGTAAGGACACACACAAAGCCCAAAGACAGACAATTTTCTAGGTAGACAAACAGTCAGAAGAATAAAAGTAATGACACAAATCAGACAGCCAGATAGAGATGTAACTCAAAGCTGTAGATCTTACGATCTGTCTGAAATATAGAGGTGAGAATCTCAGGGCACCTCAAGATTCGATTACGATTCAAGTCAAACAATCGAATATAAATGGATCATTTGTTAGTTTTTAATTGTTATATTGTAAATGGATGGATGGATGGATGGATCATTATTATATTGTAGGGTTGTCTCGATATTGACATTTTGGTAACTGTATCGGTACAAAAATGTTTTTATTTTGATAAAAAGTTTATTATTGGCTACATTTTAACATAAAATCTTTTGGTACATTAAACATACATTTGTTATTGAAATCAAAGAACAATGTTGGCATTAAATAACATAGTTAACATACTAGACAACTTATTTTTAAGGAGTAAGTCAACAAACGGGTTACAAAGGCTCCTGATTTGAATGCTGACATATGCAGTAACATACTGTGTCATTTCCAATTGTATTATTTTGTCAAAATGATGAAAGACAAGCGGTAGAAAAAGGTCTGATGGATGGATTATTAATCTACTTGTTCATCCACCCATCCATTTTCTACCACGTATCCCCTTCGGGGTCGCGGGGGGTGCTGGAGCCTATCTCAGCTGCAATCGGGCGGAAGGTGGTGTACACCCTGGACAAGTTGCCACCTCATCACATGGTCAACACAGATAGACAGACAACATTCACACTCACATTCACACACTAGGGCCAATTAAGTGTTGCCAATCAACCTATCCCCAGGTGCATGTTTTTGGAGGTGGGAGGAAACCGGAGTACCCGGAGGGAACCCACGCAGTCATGGGGGAGAACATGCAAACTCCACACAGAAAGATCCCGAACGCTGGATCGAACCCAGGACCTTCGTATTGTGAGGCAGATGCACTAACCCCTCTGCCACCGGAGAACATGCAAACTCAACACAGAAAAATCCCGAGCGCAGGATCGAACCCAGGACCTTCGTATTGTGAGGCAGATGCACTAACCGCTCTTCTACTTGTTCAATTACTGTTAATATCTGATTACTTTCTGTGTTGTTCTAGCTACACTTCTGTTAAAATTTAATAAGCATCTATTCTGTTGTTTGGATACTTTACATAAGTTGTGGGTGATGCAACACATTTGGGTATGACTCCAATACCAAATAGTTACGGGGTCATACATTTTAATAATTAAAGTCCTCCTGTGTACTAGGACATTTCTCCTGATTTTATAAACAATAACAAAGACAAAAGATTGTGTGATAATCAAAAGTATTAAACAGATATGGCTATTGTACTTGGTATCGTAACAATTGATATTTATGTAGAACCACCCTTTGTTTATTCAGAAGCGCTATCTTGCTGGTAGCAGTTAGTTATTGTATTCTCCTACAGTGTGTTGGATACTGGAATACTGGCACCAAAATTATTCAATCTATAGATAAACAACATTTGCAACGTTACAAAGAACTTTAAAGCTTTTATTGTTTGCAGACGACACAACTGTGTTTTGTTCAGGAGAAAACACACAGAAGCTAATACAAATATTAAAATAAGAAATAAACAGATGCCATCCATCCATCCATCTTCTTCCGCTTATCCGAGGTCGGGTCGCGGGGGCAGCAGCCTAAGCAGGGAAGCCCAGACTTCCCTCTCCCCAGCCACTTCGTCCAGCTCCTCCCGGGGGATCCCGAGGCGTTCCCAGGCCAGCCGGGAGACATAGTCTTCCCAACGTGTCCTGGGTCTTCCTCGTGGCCTCCTACCGGTCGGACATGCCCTAAACACCTCCTTAGGGAGGCGCTCGGGTGGCATCCTGACCAGATGCCCGAACCACCTCATCTGGCTCCTCTCGATGCGGAGGAGCAGCGGCTTTACTTTGAGCTCCTCCCGGATGACAGAGCTTCTCACCCTATCTCTAAGGGAGAGCCCCGCCACCCGGCGGAGGAAACTCATTTCGGCCGCTTGTACCCGTGATCTTGTCCTTTCGGTCATAACCCAAAGCTCATGACCATAGGTGAGGATGGGAACGTAGATCGACCGGTAAATTGAGAGCTTTGCCTTCCGGCTCAGCTCCTTCTTCACCACAACGGATCGATACAGCGTCCGCATTACTGAAGACGCCGCACCGATCCGCCTGTCGATCTCACGATCCACTCTTCCCTCACTCGTGAACAAGACTCCGAGGTACTTGAACTCCTCCACTTGGGGCAAGATCTCCTCCCCAACCCGGAGATGGCACTCCACCCTTTTCCGGGCGAGAACCATGGACTCGGACTTGGAGGTGCTGATTCTCATCCCAGTCGCTTCACACTCAGCTGCGAACCGATCCAGTGAGAGCTGAAGATCCTGGCCAGATGAAGCCATCAGGACCAAATCATCTGCAAAAAGCAGAGACCTAATCCTGCAGCCACCAAACCGGATCCCCTCAACGCCTTGACTGCGCCTAGAAATTCTGTCCATAAAAGTTATGAACAGAATCGGTGACAAAGGGCAGCCTTGGCGGAGTCCAACCCTCACCGGAAACGTGTCCGACTTACTGCCGGCAATGCGAACCAAGCTCTGACACTGATCATACAGGGAGCGGACCGCCACAATCAGACAGTCCGAAACCCCATACTCTCTGAGCACTCCCCACAGGACTTCCCGAGGGACACGGTCGAATGCCTTCTCCAAGTCCACAAAGCACATGTAGACTGGTTGGGCAAACTCCCATGCACCCTCAAGGACCCTGCCGAGAGTATAGAGCTGGTCCACAGTTCCACGACCAGGACGAAAACCACACTGTTCCTCCTGAATCCGAGGTTCGACTATCCGGCGTAGCCTCCTCTCCAGTACACCTGAATAGACCTTACCGGGAAGGCTGAGGAGTGTGATCCCACGATAGTTAGAACACACCCTCCGGTTCCCCTTTTTAAAGAGAGGAACCAACACCCCGGTCTGCCAATCCAGAGGTACTGCCCCCGATGTCCACGCGATGCTGCAGAGTCTTGTCAACCAAGACAGCCCTACAGCATCCAGAGCCTTAAGGAACTCCGGGCTGATCTCATCCACCCCCGGGGCCTTGCCACCGAGGAGCTTTTTAACTACCTCAGCAACCTCAGCCCCAGAAATAGGAGAGCCCACCACAGATTCCTCAGGCACTGCTTCCTCATAGGAAGACGTGTTGGTGGGATTGAGGAGGTCTTCGAAGTATTCCCTCCACCGATCCACAACTTCCGCAGTCGAGGTCAGCAGAACACCATCCGCACCATACACGGTGTTGGTAGTGCACTGCTTCCCCTTCCTGAGGCGGTGGATGGTGGTCCAGAATCGCTTCGAAGCCGTCCGGAAGTCGTTTTCCATGGCTTCCCCGAACTCCTCCCATGTCCGAGTTTTTGCCTCCGCGACCGCTGAAGCCGCACACCGCTTGGCCTGTCGGTACCTGTCCGCTGCCTCAGGAGTCCCATGAGCCAAAAGAACCCGATAGGACTCCTTCTTCAGCTTGACGGCATCCCTCACCGCCGGTGTCCACCAACGGGTTCTAGGATTACCGCCACGACAGGCACCAACTACCTTGCGGCCACAGCTCCAATCAGCCGCCTCGACAATAGAGGTGCGGAACATGGTCCACTCGGACTCAATGTCCAGCACCTCCCTCGTGACATGTTCAAAGTTCTTCCGGAGGTGGGAATTGAAACTCTCTCTGACAGGAGACTCTGCCAGACGTTCCCAGCAAACCCTCACAATGCGTTTGGGCCTGCCAGGTCTGTCCGGCATCCTCCCCCACCATCGCAGCCAACTCACCACCAGGTGGTGATCGGTAGAAAGCTCCGCCCCTCTCTTCACCCGAGTGTCCAAAACATGAGGCCGCAAATCCGATGACACAACTACAAAGTCGATCATAGAACTGCGGCCTAGGGTGTCCTGGTGCCAAGTGCACATATGGACACCCTTATGCTTGAACATGGTGTTCGTTATGGACAATCCGTGACGGGCACAAAAGTCCAATAACAAAACACCACTTGGGTTCAGATCCGGGCGGCCATTCTTCCCAATCACGCCTCTCCAGGTTTCACTGTCGTTGCCAATATGAGCGTTGAAGTCCCCCAGTAGAACGAGGGAATCACCCGGGGGAGCACTCTCAAGTACTCCCTCGAGTGAATCCAAAAAGGGTGGGTACTCTGAGCTGCTGTTTGGCGCGTAAGCGCAAACAACAGTCAGGACCCGTCCCCCCACCCGAAGGCGGAGGGAAGCTACCCTCTCGTCCACCGGGTTGAACTCCAACATGCAGGCTCTGAGCCGGGGGGCAACAAGAATTGCCACCCCAGCCCGTCGCCTCTCACTGCTGGCAACGCCAGAGTGGAAGAGAGTCCAGCCCCTCTCGAGAGAACTGGTTCCAGAGCCCTTGCTGTGCGTCGAGGTGAGTCCGACTATATCCAACCAATAAACAGATGGTTTATTAAAAACAGATTTTCTTTGAATCTCAGTAAAATGTCATCTTAGTAATGCTAAGAAAGTCAAACACAAATACAAATAGACGGAGTAGACATTGAATGGGTGAAATAAATCAAATGTTTGGGTGTACAATAGATGATTCAGTGAACTGGAAATCGCATATAAGAAATATACAACACAAGGTGGCAAGGAATATTTCTATAATGAACAAAGCAGTTGGACTGCGCCAAGGCTGCCCTTTGTCACCGATTCTGTTCATAACCTTTATGGACAGAATTTCTAGGCGCATTCAGGGCGTTGAGGGGATCTGGTTTGGTGGCTGCAGGATTAGGTCACTGCTATTTGCAGATGATGTGGTCCTGATGGCTTCCTCCGGCCAAGATCTTCAGCTCTCACTGGATCGGTTCGCAGCCGAGTGTGAAGCGACTGGGATGGGAATCAGCACCTCCAAGTCCGAGTCCATGGTTCTCTCCCGGAAACGGGTGGAGATCTTGCCCCAAGTGGAGGAGTTCAAGTACCTCGGAGTCTTGTTCACGAGTGGGGGAAAAGTGGATCGTGAGATCGACAGGCGGATCGGTGCGGCGTCTTCAGTAATGCGGACGCTGTATCGATCCGTTGTGGTGAAGAAGGAGCTGAGCCGGAAGGCAAAGCTCTCGATTTACCGGTCGATCTACGTTCCCATCCTCACCTATGGTCATGAGCTTTGGGTCATGACCGAAAGGACAAGCTCACGGGTACAAGCGGCCGAAATGAGTTTCCTCCGCCGAGTGGCGGGGCTCTCCCTTAGAGATAGGGTGAGAAGCTCTGTCATTCGGGGGGAGCTCAAAGTAAAGCCGCTGCTCCTCCACATCGAGAGGAGCCAGATGAGGTGGTTCGGGCATCTGGTCAGGATGCCACCCGAACGCCTCCCTAGGAAGGTGTTTCGGGCACGTCCGACCGGTAGGAGGCCACGGGGAAGACCCAGGACACGCTGGGAAGACTATCTCTCCCGGCTGGCCTGGGAACGCCTCGGGATCCCCCGGGAGGAGCTGGACGATGTGGCTGGGGAGAGGGAAGTCTGGGCTTCCCTGCTTAAGCTGCTGCCCCCGCGACCCGACCTCGGATAAGCGGAAGAAGATGGATGGATGGATGGATGGATGAACAAAGCAAAATATGTTCTGGACCAAAAATCACTGCACACTCCACTGCTCGCAAGTGTTACCGTATCTGAGTTATTGTGTAGAGATATGGGAAAATAATTACAATAGTACACTTAATTCATCAATTGTGTTACAAAAAAGGTCGGTTAGAATAAAACATAATGTAGGTTATCGAGAACATACAAACACTATATTTCTTTAATCAAAAATATTGAAATTCAAAGTTTCGGTGCATTTGCAAACAGCTAAAATTATGTATAAAGCAAACTAACCTGCTACCCAAGAATGTACAACAATTCTTCTAAAAATAAAGAGGGTAATATAACCTCAGAGGAAAATCTAATCTAAAACATGTGTATGCACGCTGAACACTGAAGACATTTAGCATGTCAGCATGTGGAATTAAATTTTAGAACAGATTATGCAAAGATGTCAAACAATGTACTAATATGATCCAATTTAAGAGGCTGTACAAACTACAAGTGTTTAGAAAGTACAAGGAAGAAGAATCTTGATAAACATCTTTGTTTAAAATGAGATATTCATCTCATACGTGAATCATGACTGGCTTAACTATAAGAGAACTGTTGTTACAATTCCAAGATCAGAACAGGGAGTGATATTACTAAATATGTTAGTAATTGCTATGACTTGAAAAAGGGTAGGATTAAATAAGCTTTGCTTCTTCTTACTTATTTTTGAACAGGTTGTAAAGAGAAATTAACATATGTTTTTATTATATGATGTAAAACATTGTATCTGTTTACATGTTTAAAATATACTAAACCAGAAATTAAACCAGTTATAAAGCCAAAATAAGTCAATTCTCCCTCTTCTTTTTCCACACTGTTTCTGCTTGCAAGTGGGTGTGTTGATGTTGACTCTCGATGTGTGCCTCCGCACGCCATCCTGTATAGTACCGGTATTTTTCAAAACAGTATAGTACCTTTTTTAATTCATTAGTACCACGGTACGGTAGACCGTACAACCCTAGTATATTGTTACTGTATCGTATATTATTATAATATCTTCTCAATGTATTACATTTAAATATTAATACTATGTATATTAGGCTCCTCCTTTGGCTACTGACAGCAAAGTGTCATTTCCGTTTTTTGTATGGTAATGTGCAAAATATAAATGACTACAAGATCCGTGAGAAGGGTAGTAGCCTACTAAGAGAAAAAGTAAGTAAAATGTGTTACTTGGCGAGGAGGCATCCTTTGATTTTATTTTTGTGCCTTCTAAAACCACATAATGGTCAGACACCCCCATAAACTTGCGGTTCAAAGATGTGTGTCGTCTATCTGCTTCATATTTATAACTGACAGACATGTTGCCGTACTGTGTGGATATTGTCTCCTTTTAGCATTTTGTAGAAATGTACAAAGCATTTATTCTTTTCTTGTTGCACTACTTCACATTCAAGCTAACTTTGCGCTGCTGCGAGCATAGCATGTCCTTTTCTCCTCCGTCCTCCATGTGTGTCCGCGCTAACCCAGCTAACACACAAAGTTCAAATAATGTTAACTAATGGTTCCCCCATGATTAGTTAGAACCAAACCTACGACTGAGGTTTGTAAAACATTAGTATTTATGCCCCATTTTAGAACTGTCTCTATTACTTTACGTAACATACATAAATAATCTATGTTTGTCCATTTGTCCATTGATTATTGAATCGCCACCAATCTAATTTTGATGCATCAGAAAATCCATAATTTTTCCCACCTCTATATGGTACTGTCAGTAGTTAGTAGGACTACTCATGGAGCCAAAACACTGCCAGTAAGATTTGGTATCGGGAAAAAAAATACATTGTAGAAAAAGTCATATTGGCAACAAATAAAAACAAACATTGAAAAAATACAATATTTTTGGTGGATATTTTTTTTATATCATGACATGTTTTTGATGCCAATATTCATATTTCTGTACACTTTTATTGTTTTTGTGTGTTTCACAGGTGTTTTCCCCCCAACTTTTTAACCTTATTTACATTTGCTTCTCTTTTTTACAATCTCACTTCTCTATGTTACAATTTCAATTAAAAGGCATTGATTGGCGGGTGCCTGTGGGTGGGGCTTACAACTAGTTTACCTGGAAGCAGTTTGAATAGATTTGGGCATACAGGTAAAACACATTATCTAATCAAATCAAATCAAACTTTATCTATATAGCACTATTCATGCAAAGGCAAGTGGCAAACACAAAGTGCTGTAGAAAAAAAATATGAAAACAAAAAAACATAACAATAATAGCAAGAAGAGAAGAACACACACACACACACACACACACACACACACACACACACACACACACACACACACACACACACACACACACACACACACACATATTGACAATAACAAAGCAAAAACAAAACACAGCATGGCACTAATGATTTGAAGTAAACCGCCACCTTTGAGGCATTCACACTGGAGAATAACTAAAATTAACGCTGTTTAAAAATAAATAAATAAATAAATAAATAAATAAATAAATAAATAAATAAATAAATAAATTAAAAAAATTATATTAATAATTAAAAATAATAATAAAATAAAATACCAAAAAAAAAATATATATATATATATATATATATATATATATATATATATATATATATATATTATAAAGCATATGATAAAATATATGTAAAAATTAAAATATAAATATTACATTAAGTTAATAAAATCAAAACACGCAGAGACTAATAGTAGAAATATTAATGATTAAGATAAAAAAGACACAATAAGATAATAAATAACAGATGATTTGTGAAAAGTCTGATGAAAAAAGTGTGTATTCAGCCTCTTTTTCTTTTCTTTTATTCAACTGCAGTCCTGAGTGTCTCTGGCAAACTGTTCCACGGGTGGGGCCCATAGTGGCTAAATGCCGCCTCAACATGGGTCTTTGTTCTGGTATTTGGTCAAGCGAAAAGGCCAGTGCACGAGGACCTCAGGATCCGCAAGGGTTGATACGGTAAAAGCAGGTCGGATAGATAAGAAGGCGCAATGCCATTAAGACATTTAAAAACTAATAATATACCTTTAAAATCGACCCTGAAGAGCCAATGTAGCGACTTTAAAACCGGTGTAATGTGCTACCACCCTCTGGTCTTCGTCAGTACGCGTGCAGCTGAGCTTCGTAATAATTGTAGACTTCTGATGTTCTTTTTGGGAAGGCCAGAGAGCAGGGCATTACAATAGTCTAAACAACAGGAAATTAAAGCACCTCCGTGTTGGCCTGAGAAAGAAGATGGAAAAACTGAGGGGCTCTAAATCAAGTTAAATGTATATATTTGAGTTAACTGAGCCACACTTTCAGGATATAGTATAAACGGTACATGAAGTGAATATGCATTTTTAGATGATCCATGATATGGCCGTGATGTTTGGCGAAACTCTGTATGAAACAGTACTTTGAGAGCGACTTTATCTGTAGCTGTATTTATTCAGTTAAAACAATTAACACCAGGCATGTAAAGCTTGGCATGACATGACTGACCTAAATGTGTGTTAATATACGAGACTTTGACTATCGTAATGCTGAGCAACCTCGAGTGGGTCTTCCTCTTGTTCCTCCGAGAGAGAGCGCCTCATATCATTCAGGCACAAGCTTTTTTCAGCATGTGGAAATGAAGCCTTACATCTTTTTTTTCTATTTTTAGACCTAAGTAGGTTGACTCATGTCTTATTGTATGTCTTTTTGTATTTTATTGTCAAGTAACTAGTACAAATCTATCTCATCCATTTCCTACCGCTTGTTCCTCTCCGGGTCGCGGGGGGTGCTGGAGCTTATCCAAGCTGCATTCGGGCGGAAGGCGGTGCACACCCTGGACATGTCGTTACCTCATCACAGGGCCAACACAGATAGACAACATTCACACTCACATTCACACACTGGGGACCATTTAGTGTTTCCAATCAACCTATCCCCAGGTGCATGTTTTTGGAGGTGGGAGGATGCCGGTGTACCCGGAGGCAACCCACACTCCACACAGAAAGACCCCGGGGATTGAACCCAGGACCTTTTTATTGTGAAGCACACGCACTAACCCTTGTTCCACCGTGCTGTCCACTTGTACAAATTAATAAACACATATGCTTAAATTAAATAACATATTGCTAAAACTACTGCTGTTGTGATTTATTTCCTGCTTTAATTGTAAATATTACAGAAAAATGGAATGCATTCAGCTAGCTTAAATGATATTCCACATAGGGCTGGGCGATATGGCTTTTTATTAATATCTCGATATTTTTAGGCCATGTCACGATACACAATATATACGGTATCTCGATATTTTGCCTTAGCCTTGAATTCACACTTGATACATATAATCACAGCAGTATGATGATTCTATGTGTCTACATTAAAACATTATTGTTCATACTGCATTAATGTATGCTCATTTTAAACTTTCATGCAGAGAGGGAAATCACAACTAAGCCAATTTACCAAAACGGTATTTATTAAAGTTATTAAGCAGTGACACAAACATTCATGTCATTTCCAAAACAGAAAGTGCCAGATTGTCAGAGACATTTTAAAACAAGCTATTAGTGCACTTTTGTGCATGATGTCACTAAGATTATTTCATTATTTTTATTTGTTTATTTATTTCAGGCAATGACATAAAAAAGTACAAAGTTGACAACACATAATAATATAAATTAATATAGTACAAAAGATAATGTATAGTATGTAATGCATGATTGTCCAGTTTTGCCGGAAAGGGAGTGGGAAGAAGATAACTTATTTAATCCCACCCCCAGTTCTCCATTCAGTGATTATTCACATGAGTTTCACTGTTACTTTATTCAAGGATTATAATACAGATGTTGTATCATAGTGGCATTACCACAGGTAACAATAATTATTACACTGTTGGAATAATTTGTATCAACAATGTAGGAATAATGAATATACCAACATTGGTAATGGACAAAATGCCAACAATGGTAATAGACAACATAGCAATAATGGTAAGGAAACATTGCGCACATGTTAATACTTTGAGACAGAGTACAACAGCAGGTCAAATGAAATACCCTCATCTCTATATTTGAACCAGACCCCATGTTTGTATAATAGTTTAAATCGATTAATAGTTTGGCATTGCTTGTGTTGTAAGTCCAGTTTGTTTCATAGTAGATGACATATCAAAACAACACTAAATTAAAGTGTACTTTTTGTACAGAACGCCACTACAATAGTTTAAAACAAATAAAGTGCACTTTTGTGCATGATGTCACTAAGATGGCCTATCAAAACAACACTAAATTAAAGTGCACTTTTTGTACAGAACGCCACTACAATAGTTTAAAACAAATAAAGTGCACTTTTGTGCATGATGTCACACAAGATATTTCAATAAGTGTCAAATAAAAATGAGCTTCATAATAGGAAATCAAATAGTGTATGTCCTTCGCTATGTGGTAGGTTACTGCGGACGTTATCACCTTCTGTTTTTGGCAATTTTTTTCATACGGTGTTGATGTGGAAATGGTTGCTTCGGCATTTTGTTGGTGTGGCACCAAATGGATATGTTGACATGCAGAGTTTCAAGCACTCTTCATTCTCTAGCAGGTGACTTTTCAAATGATGCTACATTAGTAGAGCTGCTACTTGTTGTACGCTTTTGCCACACACTTGACATATTACGATTGTATGTTGGACATATTCCCGCTTGAAGCCAAACCACCGCCAGACGATGGACCCCGTGCTATTTTTCTTGGTAATTAATTCTTCCTTCATTTGTTACCAGATTTGCACCTTCTTTCTCTCGTATTACCAGTCGCACCACTACGTTAGCATCACAGCTAATGTTACCATGCCGCTACCTCTCTGCTACGCGAGGGCGTATGACGTTGTATGTGACGTATGTAAGAAGGTGCGCTTGTTTTATGGCTCTGTGAGAAGGAGAGACAAGAAAGAGTGGGAAGAGCCTGCAGTGTAATGCCCGCAGCTAAAAGCAACTGCGTGAGAACGTATACTCGAATATCACGATATAGTCGTTTTCTATATCGCACAGAGACAAACCCGCGATATATCGAGTATATCGATATATCGCCCAGCCCTAATTCCACACGATATTTACATGTACCTTTGAAAGGACAACAGAATTAAAAAAAAAAAAGCTGTTGATTGACTGCCATATTACATTTTATTTAAAAATGTTACTAATAAAACAATAAATAAATAAACCATACACTGCATCCAAACCTATAAATATGAATAATAATAACTTTAAAATCATTTTAATTGCTTTATAAAGAGAATCATAGTCCCTCTTTTAAGAATAACAACAAATTAATAGATAATAATACATTTGATAAATAATCGAAATACTGTATATCCTAACAATCTCTTAATGCCGATATCTACTGCATATATAAAACGAATTTTGAAAGTAACAAGAGTTGTCAAGTTGACAAGAATATTTTACGAATTAGGTTCACTATATTATGTTTAGAGATACAATATTTCTCTCTGAGCAGGAGATAAGTCTGCCGACAGCAACACACATAAATTTAAGATAAATTTAAAAAACAATTTCATATTTTGAAGCTTTTTAAACTTGATTTAGACACCCTCTGTCTTCTTTGGGGCGGTATAGCTCGGTTGGTAGAGCGGCCGTGCCAGCAAATTGAGGGTTGCAGATTCGATCCCCGCTTCCGCCATCCGAGTCACTGCTGTTGTGTCCTTGGGCAAGACACTTTACCCACCTGCTCCCAGTGCCACCCACACTGGTTTAAATGTAACTTAGATATCGGGTTTCACTATGTAAAGCGATTTGAGTCACTAGAGAATAGCGCTACATAAATATAATTCACTTCACTAATTCACTTTTACGATATTTTACCTGCAAGCTCAAGTTTAGTAAAACTGCTTTCAGGTAAATTAGTTGTAAGCCTCTTACAAGCAAACACACGCACATGGCAATTTATCAATGTCGCCAAAGTTATCAGGTTGCTTTTTTATTTCATTAATTTAATTTAGTTCATCAGCACAGACCTATTAATTACATGATTTTGCATAAGAGTGATACAGAGAGTGTCCCTAAAATTAAGTTACAATTTAACACAGTGTTTGACAAGAATCAAAACCATTATTTATGTCTCAATGTATAGCAACAACGACTATTTGAGAGGTTTAAAGATGTGCACTGTAATTTATATTAATGTAGTTCTCAATTATTTTCTGTCATGCCCATTCAAAGGGACGAAATCAACTTCACACACACCCTTAACTGAAATACGATCGAGAACTTGATCATCACTTATTTATTTATATGTATGTGTCAAAGTAGTCTTTATTCATGCTTTGTAACAAATTCAAAACAGATGATGAATTGAACAATATTCTGTTGAAGAAACTGTTTCTGTTTTTCTGTTAATGCTTTGTATCATTACCTTCCATATTTACTGTAAAGTACCATTCGCTATAATTCCTTCCTGTTCAGCCTGTTGATTCATTTGAGCACTGGAGGTTTGTGTATTGTTCAAGCATTTATAAAGATGCCAATACTCGAAGTCCACCTGGCTCCCTTGCCCCTCCGACACCTCATCGCATCTTTGCCAGGGGGCCCGCCCCACCGTTTAAGAAAAACTAAATTCATCCCCTTTTAAAAATATTTAAATTGTATTTTAAAATATTTAACTTTACCTACCACACTGAAATTTGAGATTATTTGCATTGGCATCTAATTAAAAAAGAACAAACAATAAAAATAAATCATATGATTATAAAGAATGATCAACATTTTGGACAAGTATCCGTAAATGTCAGTCCTGTGCATCAATCTCTTGATGTGGCTGCTATTAAAGTTCATCATACTACAAGGCCTGTTATTTGAAAACAATGGTGCTTCATAACTGAAAAATAGAACTAACTCAAAATTAACTTCTGGGTTATTCTGCATCACTTTGGTAGGATTTAAGTAATTGGAAACACAAGCCAGTTCAGTAATTGTCTCTGTGTATAATGCACTGCTTTAATAACACTGTAATTAAATACATGTGTTGTACTGAAAGTACAACACATTTGATCACAGCTACATTTTTTCAAGCATAACCCTCTACTAAAGTATAATCTTTATTATTATGTCAAGATTCTCTTCTTAGGTGATTGTATCATTTTTAGACACGCGTTTTCATTCAATTGGTCTGGCATTGTGGAGCATTTAACCAGAAAAAGTAAACATTTGTGTCATTGGACCGCACAGTGGCCTAGTGGTAAGCATTTTCTACAGACAGAGCGCTTCTGTAACTGACAAAATGAATAGATCAAACTAAAATGTCCACTGTAGAAGAAATAAAGAATAATAGGGAAGGGAACAGTCCGACCCCTAGTCCTTAACTTTCTGGAAATGTGGCCTCGAAAAATTTTTTTGTTGAATGTCCCTGCTGTACATTGACCAACTCTTAGATATCCCGGACACAGCACTTAAGTTTATTTTACTAAAAAATGGTATGTTGTTTATATGCATGACCATTTAGAAGTATGACTGTAATGTGTTCGATTGTTTCATCTGAAGATCCCATTTACAGTAGGAGTAATATTTGCAATGTTTGTGCTTGGTCATGCTGAAACCGTCTTTCCACAACACATTTATACACAGTGACTAACCTGATCAATAAATAAATAATAACATAAAGAATAAAGCTAATGATGTACATGCTTTTTTCTGTTTTTAAGCTTTGGAGGGTAAAGGTTTTGAAAAATGTACATGTAAATGTTGTAAATAAAACCAACATTTTTCAATTGTACTAATTATCTTACAGTACAGTGTCAGCTAAAACTGGATTCTAATGTTCGATTCTAATGTATTGAACAGATAGTATTCTGTCCTATTGTAAACCACTAATGAGGTGATTTTTAGACATAAGGTGTCAGCGCTGTTACAAGCAAAACCCATACATTAAGTATTCTGTAGATCCGTATTGACTGACAAATCTGGTAATCATTTTTAGAGCATATTAAGGACGTTACAAACAAGACTGCAGACCATTTCTAGGAAACAACAACTTAAGTGTGGTGTGTGTGTGCGTGTGTGTGTGTGTGCGTGCGTGTGTGTGTGTGTTTGTTGTGCATGTGTGTGCGTGTGTGTGAGAATCTGGCCTGCTGATGTGAATTTTCATGCATGAGGACCTTTTCTCATTAGCCACTCTCCAAGCCCTTCTGTCAGCAAAGAGAACTGCATGAGTGTTTCAATGTGCATTTGTGCGTGCGTGTGTGTGTGTGTGTGTGTGTGTGTGTGTGTGTGTGTGTGTGTGTGTGTGTGTGTGTGTGTGTGAGTGTGTGTGTATTTTGCCTGAGCTTGGGCATAAATTGCACAGTGACCTAAAGCACAATTTAATTTCACACTGAGCCAGACAGATGGACAATTTAACCGAGCTATTATAGAAGATGTGTGCAAGGCTGGTTCTCAAGCTTATGGAAGTCAACTTGATTTAATTGATATACTTGGTGGATCTCAAGTATACGTTTTTTAAAAACATACCCCAAAATAAAAATTTAACATCATACTTCTCTGACGACAAAAAGACTCAGGCTTCACCTCACAGCGTCAACATTATGACGCTATCTTTACACACATTACAGTTGTTCCTTTTTAGGAACAACTGGACATCATTTAATGAGCTCTTTATAAGACCTGAATCAAAACTCTTAAATTACTAAGATGTTGAACGTGAAACCTCTAAAGTGAAATGCCCCTAAAATTGTATAAATAAAAGGAAGATTTTGATCCAACATCCCGTAGATAGAGTTATCGTACATAAGGTAGCAGAGTTGTCCCCATATCAATAATTTAGTACAGGTACCGGTGCCAAAATGTATTTTGATACTTTTCAAAATAAAGGGGACTACAAAAAATTTCATTATTGGCTTTATTTTAACAGAAAACCTTATGATACATTAAACATATTTTTTTGTATTGCATTCAACAATTTTAACATCTAATAACATAGTGAACATACTAAACAACTTGGCTCCTAATTTGGCTTCTGACGTATGTAGTAATGAAATGTGTTATTTCCGATGTATTGGTTATGTTATTATTTTGTCAAAATTATGAGGGACAAGCGATAGAAAATGGACAAATGAATGGATTATTCTCTCAGGGCATTCAGATGATCGCAACTGAACTGTTTGGTTTGTTTTCGAAGACGTTTTGCCTCTCATCCGAGTAGGCTTCATCAGTTCATGCTCATAGACTTAGATTGGTCAGCTCGAGTCTAGCGGCTGATGCCAAAACCCCAAATATTTATACTCCAAAACCAGGAGGGTGTGCCTGGGAAAGGATGGTTTTTCCCTATTGTATTGAGAAAAACAACTGTTGTGATGCAAATGAGCAATCCCACTGTCAAAGCCAACGACAGTTGAAGTGTAATTTCCTCTCGTTAGCAGTGAACTATTGTGTGGCAGAAACATCGCTGTGGATCGACTACTACCAGTCCAAAATAGTCGGAATCCCCCACGTTAACATTCTATTCAGTTGTAAACAAATGGCACAAATTGCATACTGGTCACCTTCTGTGACCAGAATGTTTCTAATTCATGTTATTTTTTGGAGGCTAAATTGCAGAGTGTTTTAGGAATGGTTGAAAGGACAGTGTTGTATGTGGAAGATAGGTGGTGTCGCAGACTACCTCCTCTGTTCAGGGATGTTTTTTCAACCTTGACATAGATGGCTTCTCTCACTCTTTTTTCGAACCATCCGTCCTTCCTGTCCGGAATCTGTACATTTTTGTTCACAAAGGAGTGCTGTTACTCCCTGAGGTGCATGTAGACACTGAGTGGTGGGCTTAAGAGTTTGCCCGTCTATGCTGTGCCATGCATCGGCTTAGTGGTTGTCTTGTTTCCCCAATATATGAATCAGAGCATTCATCATTACACTGGATAGCTTACACCAGATTGTTTTTGTGGGTGTGGGGTGTCCGGTCCTTAGGATGCATTATTCTCTGTCTCAAGGTGTTGCCTGGTTTGAAGTGTACTGGAATGTTGTGTTGGTTAAAAATGATTCTGAGTTCCTCAGATAGACCTGATACATATGGAATGACAATATTTTGTCACCTTTTTCCTCCTCACCTACTCTGTTCTTGTTATTTCTGGAACTAGATGCACTTTTCACAAACGGCCAGCTGGAGTTAACAACAGGTTTTGAGGGCTTCCCTCAAATGCCTATGTAGACCTGGGCCGATATTTGATAAGTCAATTAACTTGCGATAAAGTAAAATTTAAGTCTGTAAATTTTCTAGTGTCGATACATCGCCATGTGCATGCTTCAAGAGCATTCACGTTTTTCTTCGCTTTTAGCGGCTATGCGCGCTTGACCATAGCGGAATGAACATAATGGGGTGAATTATCTTGTCCTCATTAAGTATCTTTGACTGTTTGTGCAGTGACGCGGGGCCGCTGGCTGGCTAGCCTCACACAGTGCAACTAGTTAGCATGTAGCAGCTAACGTACACAAAATGAACACAAAACCAAATGCCACCGAATGAATGTGAGAATATTTCTGTTTAAACCTTTGCAACACGAGAAGCCAGTTTGCAGAATGTGCGCGACTACGACAACGCCCACTTGAAACACAACCACTCGACAGTCCAAACTCACTTTGCGTTTGGTGAAGAAGCCATGTGACAGGTCAGTGTAAACAAAAGAGTGCAAAATAGTGTGCGCTCACGGACATACTTTGCCAAAGACCATTTAATACTGTTAATACTGTTAAAAAACAAGCATTTTTTAAAAGTGCTGTTATGTTGTCATGTCATGTTGGTGTTCCTCACTCGGAATCTGCCAAACGTAATTTTGCTTTACATATGAGCTGTTAATACATCTGTTTAAACTGTAGTGTTTAAATTGTTACTTTGTTACTTTTGTTTAAGAAAGTCCTAATTTGATTGTCAGTTAAATTGTCAGTTGTCTACATGTTTGATATTGAAGTGCAACTTTGTCTTCATTTTACATTCCTAAAAGACTCTGCAAATTAGCCTCTAACAAATAACAGGAGAAACATTCTAGTCACAGAAGGTGATAGATAGCAGTGTTTCCCACAGGACAGGCATCTATTTGTGGTGGTGTGGTCGGGGGGCGGGGGGTGACGGCGGCAGCGGCGATGACCAAGAAGAACGCGGAGTTGGAATATAAGTACAACACTTTATGTACATATTTAGCTCATTAAAATTACCGACAGGAAGGCGAGAAACACTTTATTTCAACAGACTCTGGTGCCGTACCTGTCGTCAAAACTCCAAAGACCGACTGCACAGTTGCGCTAACAAAATAAGAGTCTCAGAAAGCTGGCGTGCACAAGCTAGCAAGCTACGGAGTTTGCCGACAATGTATTTCTTGTAAAGTGTATACAAAGGAGTACAGAAGCTGGACAAATAAGATGCCAAAAACCAACCACTTTCATGTGGTATTGGACAGAAAGGAGGACTTTTTTTCTCCTCCATTCGAAAATGCGGACGTTATCAGCACTACTGTCTGATTCCTATCAATGCAAGTCATCACAATCAGGTAATACACCAACTTATATTCTTGTCTTCATGAAAGAAAGGAATCTATATGTGTTAAACATGCTTGTATTATTTTTAAACACCTTTAACTTGTTAACAATATTAACTATATGTGTTAAACATGCTTGTATTATCTTTAAACACCTTTAACTTGTTAACAATATTAACTATATGTGTTAAACATGCTTGTATTGTCATTAAACACCTTTAACTTGTTAACAATATTAACTATATGTATTAAACATACTTGTATTATCATTAAACACCTTTAATTTATTAACAACATGTGTTAAACATGCTTGTATTATCTTTAAACACCTTTAACTTGTTAACAATATTAACTATATGTATTAAACATACTTGTATTATCATTAAACACCTTTAATTTATTAACAATATTAACTATATGTGTTAAACATGCTTGCATTATCATTAAACACCTTTAACTTGTTAACAAAAACATATATTTCATAAATAAGTAAATATAAATTATATATATGAATGAGGTAGATCCCCACGACTTGATCAATTGAAAAGTAGCTCGCCTGCAGAAAAAGTGTGAGCACCCCTGAGTTACACCCATCTGAACAGGTCAGCCACCTGTTTAAAGCCCGATCACAGTTGAAATCTTGAAATGAAGGGCCTTTAATGGCCAAAACATTAACCTGGACAACATTTTAACAGCTGGTTGGCTCAGATTTTATTCTTTTCATTGCATTCACATGCTGCAGTGGACAGTGGACAATTTAGCTTCATTATTAATGCAGTATCTGAAGCACCGTCTCCACATGTGTTTATTGACAACAGGGTTATAACCTGGACACGTTAGCTCCTCGGTATGGTAACACGTGACGTGACAACAGCGGCGGTGTTAATGAAGCAGCGTCAGGCTGCTCACCGTGAGTGAAACGCTCGGTGAAATCGCGGATTAACGTTAAATATATGACGAGCCGCGAGCGATGCAGCTATAACTTATCTACCTACAACCTATATTACACTCGTATTTTGATCCGGTCGGTCCGTTCTTTTACTTCGCCGTCTTCTTCTTCTTCTTCTTCTTCTTCTGGCCCACCAGGTGAATTAAGTGTTATTGGCGGAGCTACAATGCATAGTAGGCTACCGCCACCTACTGCACCGGAGTTGTAACTACAAGGTACATTCACAGACAGAGTCCCATTGCTTTTATGAGCGGTCGATCGAGTCAAAAGCCGAAAAATCCATTTGTGGCGGACGTAATTCTTTCGTGGCGGGCCGCCACAAATAAATGAATGTGTGGGAAACACTGGATAGACAGCATTCACACTCACATTCACACACTAGGGCCAACTTAGTGTTGCCAACCAACCTATCCCCAGGTGCATATTTTTGGAGGTGGGAGGAAGCCGGAGTACGCGGTAACCCACGCAGTCACGGTGGGGTGTGTTGACTTTCTGTGTTAGTTATAGTTTATTTGCACCATGAGAAGGAACGGTTGTTTGGATTGGGTCATATAAATTAATGCTATGCTCAATACACTTCAGTGTACAACTCATAGTCATTGATCTAAATTACTAATGCTGCAGCATTTAGATTTTAATGGAATTAAGATTACACTTGATCTACCGTATATCGCGGGCCAGACTTCCTATTTTAATTTGTGACATATTGCTGACGTCTTGCTGACTGACGACGCCGGCGGACCGCACTTGGTCTGGGCAGTAGTTTGGACACCACTGGCTAAGGCTGTCAATACCATAGCTTATATTTTAAGCTGTAAATACAGGCAGAGTCCAATAATATGAGATTCTATACATAAACTGACAGAAAAATAGTGCCTATTATTAGTATTAGAAAGATAATAATGCTCGGTTTGATTGACAATGTCCATTAACAATGTTCATTTTGTGTAAAGAACAATGGAGAACAAAATCTGTCCTACATCAAACTGTATACAATTTTAAATATTTCAGAGATATTCAATCATATTGTTTTGCAGAAAGCTCAGGACTGGGGGGCTGGACCTCTCTCATCACTATTAGTCTTATTTAGTACAATCTGGAGAACCAGTTTCCTCTACAGTATACATTTGTTTCTGGTGTGTTTATTTTGTCAATATTACAGAAGCGCCGTTTTTAAGGACCTCCTGCAAAAATGTTAGTCTCTTACAAGTTATCTGACCTAAACCACTAGCTGAATATCTCAAATAATGAAAAAGAGATGACGTAAGATTGAACGCTGAAGAACCCTACTAGTATAGCTAAATAAGTAATTAATGACTACATGTTCATGCTTTTTCTAGATTATGTTAGATCATTTCACTTTATATGCAAAGGCAAATTGTCCATCTTTAAAAGTTCAATTTTGAATGACAATAAAAAAGGAAGTCTAAAAAAAAGTCTAAAAGTCTTTATCAGTACGCAGATTTTCTCGACGGTTGTGTTTTATATGTAAATCACTTCTTGGTCTGGTTCCCCCTTATTTGTGTCGTTTTATGTCTAGAGACTCCGGTCGGTACAGCTTAAGGTCGCATGACATACTTAGAATGTTTGTTCCTAGAGCCAACACAAATCTAGGAAAAAAAGCTTTCGGATAAGCTGCTCCATGGTCATGGAATAACTTACAGAAGGATCGTAGGTTACCTGAGCTGATCACTTTTGGGGAATTTCAGGCCATTTTAAAGCATCGAGAAACTATTTATATTGGGCATTGTTTGTGTTTTTTACTGAAACATTTTGTACATTGTTTTTATTTCAATATATGGAAGTATTTTTTTTTTATTGTGGTGTGTGACTGCTGCTGTTTTCCATTGTTTTTATATGTATTTCTGTAACTTATTTTTGCTGCCCTCTTAACCAGGTCACTCTTGAAAAAGAGATGTTAATTTCAATGAGGTTTTACCTGGTTAAATAAAGGATATTGATTGACTGAATGCATTTGAAGTAAACAAGCTCGACCAACACCTTAGTTAAAAAATCACATAACAAAAAACACGTGTGACGACCAAAAAGGAGGGAACTTAAAGGGGAACATTATCACCAGACCTATCTAAGCGTCAATATATACCTTGATGTTGCAGTTACTTTTTTAACCGATTTCCGAACTCTAAATGGGTGAATTTTGGTGAATTAAACGCCTTTCTAATATTCGCTCTCGGAGCGATGACGTCACAACGTGGCGTCACATCGGGAAGCAATCCGCCATTTTCTCAAACACAGAGTCAAATCAGCTCTGTTATTTTCCGTTTTTTCGACTGTTTTCCGTACCTTGGAGACATCATGCCTCGTCGGTGTGTTGTCGGAGGGTGTAACAACACGAACAGGGACGGATTCAAGTTGCACCAGTGGCCCAAAGATGCGAAAGTGGCAAGAAATTGGACGTTTGTTCCGCACACTTTACCGACGAAAGCTATGCTACGACAGAGATGGCAAGAATGTGTGGATATCCTGCGAAACCCAAAGCAGATGCATTTTCAACGATAAAGTCAAAGAAATCTGCCGCCAGACCCCCATTGAATCTGCCGGAGTGTGTGAGCAATTCAGGGACAAAGAACCTCGGTAGCACGGCAAGCAATGGCGGCAGTTTGTTCCCGCAGACGAGCGAGCTAAACCCCCTATCGACCCTAGCTTCCCTGGCCTGCTGACATCAACTCCAAAACTGGACAGATCAGCTTTCAGGAAAAGAGCGCGGATGAGGGTATGTCTCCAGAATATATTAATTGATGAAAATTGGGCTGTCTGCACTCTCAAAGTGCATGTTGTTGCCAAATGTATTTCATATGCTGTAAACCTAGTTCATAGTTGTTAGTTTCCTTTAATGCCAAACACACACATACCAATCGTTGGTTAGAAGGCGATCGCCAAATTCGTCCTCGCTTTCTCCTGTGTCGTTGGCTGTCGTGTCGTTTTCGTCGGTTTCGCTTGCATACGGTTCAAACCGATATGGCTCAATAGCTTCAGTTTCTTCTTCAATTTCGTTTTCGCTACCTGCCTCCACACTACAACCATCCGTTTCAATACATTCGTAATCTGTTGAATCGCTTAAGCCGCTGAAATCCGAGTCTGAATCCGAGCTAATGTCGCTATAGCTTGCTGTTCTTTCCGCCATGTTTGTTTGTGTTGGCTTCACTATGTGACGTCACAGGAAAATGGACGGGTGTTTATAACGATGGTTAAAATCAGGCACTTTGAAGCTTTTTTTAGGGATATTGCGTGATGGGTAAAATTTTGAAAAAAACTTTGAAAAATATAATAAGCCACTGGGAACTGATTTTTAATGGTTTTAACAATTCTGAAATTGTGATAATGTTCCCCTTTAAAAGGCTGCCTATGTTTGTGAGCAAGGTTAAAACGTCCATGCAAGGATCTGCCAGTGGTCCAAGTTCCTCCATCCAAGAGGCACACTCTTGTGTTATGTTTGTCCGCCAAGATTTGAGCTGAACTCTGAGGTATGGTGTCATTTCTGGGCCAGAGAGTTCCTCCTTTAAATAATCCTAAATAGGATAGGCCAGAAATTAGTAATACAAATTACTTTATGGACAGCGTCATTCATCAGAGGAAAGCGAGTTACCCGCGGCAGAAATACAATAAATCAAAAACCTTCCATTATCCCCTACACTTGTATTTTTATTCTCACACTTACTCGTTTGAACACACCCTCACACACACACACACGCACACAAAAACACATATACGCGTACACACTGTACTGTGCTATTAGGTCTTTATCTCGGTTCTGCATTGTTGCTAGACACCATTGTTTGTCCTAACACAACCACATGTGACCCTTTGAGGTTGCTTCTTTATCACTATGGCGTACATCTACTCAGTTAGCGGCCTTTGTCGACAAGGCTCTTAATCGTGACAGAGTGCACTGCACACTGACTCACTCCTGTCAGCACTTCTGGACAGAGTTACTTACACATTGTGTGTGTGTGTGTGTGTGTGTGTGTGTGTGTGTGTGTGTGTGTGTGTGTGTGTGTGTGTGTGTGTGTGTGTGTGTGTGTGTGTGTGTGGGTGTGGGTGTGTGCGCGTGTGTGTCTATGGATGTTTACAGGAGCACTGATGTTACTTTAATGGGTATAAGAGAGATCACGTAAGAAGGAGATCATTACAAAAGTAAGCTACAAAAAAACAAAACGTGAAACAATACAGCCTCAAATACAACACAAGTAAACTAAATGGGTGCATCAGTCCCTTGGCCATGTGGCACAAAGCACTTGGCATCACACCTTGAAGTCAAGCAGCAACGTCCTGAGTGCAAATACTTCCACATTTGCCCAGGGCGCAGTATCTTTTTTTTTCTTTTTAAACACCACACACCTATTTTTAGCCACGCACGTAGAAGGTCCCTAGAGATATTGAGTAGTGGCTGGCGGTGAATTTTCTAGGTGAGGGTTGTGCCATTTTCTGTTCTGTTCAGTTTCAACAAATTGTGCTGTAATGGTTAGTAAGAATGTATACCAGGTGTCGTCTTAAGTCTTACAGTTTTCCAAATAGCATCGATCAATCATGATTCATGATACAATTAAAAATATATTTTTTTGCGTTATGACGTGACATGTTTGTTGAGCCAATTATTGCTAAAGTAGGCCTAACTCATTCCACCTTTTAAAAATGACAAATGACAATAGTAAGGTATGTGCAATTGTCTTTTTGAATAGCAGATTATGAAACAAGTTGATTATTTTGCAATGCAAATAAAATAGAAATAAACGCACATTTAATCACATATTGACCCCTCTTCTGCCTTCTCATCAACTATGTTGCGTCACCAATATGTTAATCAGTTTATTATGTACAAAAAAATTATGACCAGCACTGTACTGTTTTTTAATCAGTATGTTTGCTAAAACAATCCAACAACTGTCAAGTGACATTTTGAATTAATTTGCGATATCTAAGATAATACACAATTTAATAATTGTAATGTATGCAATTACATGGCACATGTGATGATGAAGAACAGCACACAGCCGCTGTGGAATTATATTTGTTTGAATGAAGAAGGAAAACATGTACTACCATTGCTTATCTCACAGGTTAATACTGTACCACAAATATACCGTATTTTCCGCACTATAAGCCGCCCCGGGTTATTAGCCGCACCTTCAATGAATGGCATATTTCAAAACTTTGTTCACCTATAAGCCGCCCTGGGTTATAAGCCGCGCCTACGCTGCGCTAAAGGGAATGTCAAAAAAACAGTCAGATAGGTCAGTCAAACTTTAATAATATATTACAAACCAGCGTTCTAACAATTCTTCTTCAGTGTCTGAATTAAAAAGTTGGGCGAATACGGCATCCAAAATGGCCGGCTCCGTCTCGTCGAAGTCATTAGAGTCAATGTTGCTGTTGTTGTCCAGCAGTTCCGTGAATCCTGCCTTCTGGAAAGCTCGGACCACAGTTGAGACCGATATATTCGCCCAGGCATTTACAATCCACTGGAAGATGTTGGCGTATGTCGTCCGGCGCTGTCTCCCTGTCTTAGTGGCGCAGGTCATCTTTTGCTTCCTCTACCTACGCACCATTTATGTTCACTTCTCTTGCTGCTGCTCTATTTCCGTGTTCTACTGCGTGACTTATTGCCTTGAGTTTGAATTCTGCGTTGTACGCGTGTCTCTTAATAGGAGCCATTTTGTGGTCTTTACAGATGTAAACACACAAATGAAATGAAACGTAATATCCGCGCGCTTTTTCTTCTATGGGGGCGGGTGGTTGCTTACAGTAGAAGAAGAAGCGCTTCCTCTTCTATGGGGGCGGGTGCTTACCTTGGCGGTTGCTTACCGTAGAAGAAGAAGCGCTTCCTCTTCTACGGGGAAAAAAGATGGCGGCTGTTTACCGTAGTTGCGAGACCTAAACTTTATGAAAATGAATCTTAATATTAATCCATATATAAAGCGCACCGGGTTATAAGCCGCACTGTCAGCTTTTGAGAAAATTTGTGGTTTTTAGGTGCGGCTAATAGTGCGGAAAATACGGTATTCCTGCACTTTTACTGATAAACCATATATGACAGTTATATAGCTAAAAACGCAGACAAGCTCATTTAAAACGACACAGGTACATCAGTAGAGAATTATAACCAAGTCCATAGTGAAAGACTGCACAATAACTGAGGCTATTTAATCAATTATAAATTGATATCTTTTAAATTTTGCAATATCGATTCGCAGGGTATGATATCTTACTCCCCGATAGTCTTATGCGTTAAGCAGCAGCAGCATCAGTATCACACTTTGCCAGTCCTTCTTAAACTGTGGGAGTGCAGTGCAATGGTAGTGGGGGTGCGTGGGGAGTGCTCATAGAGTATGGGATATCGGACTGTTTGATTGTGGCGGTCCGCTCCCTGTATGATCGATGTGAGAGCTTGGTCCGCATTGCCGGCAGTAAGTCGGACCCATTTCAGTGAGGGTTGGACTCTGCTAGGGCTGCCCTTTGTCACCGATTCTGTTCATAACAGAATTTCTAGGCGCAGTCAGAGCGTTGAGGGGATCCGGTTTAGTGGCTGCAGGATTAGGTCTCTGCTTTTTGCAGATGATATGGTCCTGATGACTTCATCTGGCCAGGATCTTCAGCTCTCACTGGATCAGTTCGCATCCAAGTGTGAAGCGACTGGGATGAGAATCAGCACCTCCAATCCGAGTCCATGGTTCTCGCCTGGAAAAGGGTGGAGTGTCATCTCCGGGTTGGGAAAGAGATCTTTCCCTAAGTGGAGGAGTTCAAGTACCTCGGAATCCTGTTCACGAGTGAGAGAAGAATGGATCGTGAGATCGACAGGTGGATCGGTGCAGCGTCTTCAGTAATGCGGACATTGAATCGATCCGTTGGTGAAGATGGTGAAGAAGGAGCTGAATCGGAAGGCAAAGCTCTCAACTTACCAGTCGATCTATGTTCCCATCCTCGCCTATGGTCATGAGCTTTGGGTTATGACCGAAAGGACAAGATCACGGGTACAAGCGGCCAAAATGAGTTTCCTACATCTGATGGCGGGGCTCTCCCTTAGAGATAGGGTGAGAAACTCTGTCATCCGGGAGGAGCTCAAATTGAAGCCGCTGCTCTTCAACATCGAGAGGAGCCAGATGAGGTGGTTCGGGCATCTGGTCAGGATGCCACCCGGACGCATCCCTGGGGAGGTGTTTAGGGCACGTTCGACCGTTAGGAGGCCACGGTAAAGACCCAGGACACGTTGGGAAGACTATGTCTCCCGGCTGGCTTGGGAGCACCTCCGGATCACTGGGGAGGAGCTGGAAGAAGTGGCTGAGGAGAGGGAAGTCTGGGATATTCTGCTTAGGCTGCCCCTGCAACCCGACCTTGGATAAGCGGAAGAAGATGGATGGCTAATTATATTGAATCAAAAATGTTTGTTGGCCTGATGCTGTCACTCACGGCTATCTCTTACACACGTACACGCAGTCAGTGTGTGAACATACACAAAAGCAGTCCAAATGAAGCAACAAACAATTTGTAGTCATGTTGTTGTTACGATAGAATATACAGTCAATGATAGCTAACATTAGTAGCTAAACTTTGCTAAATTGCTATCATAAGCTGACAATAAATATAACTAATGTGTGTGAGTGTAGGCCTGGGCGATGTGTCATTTATATCAATATATTCAAGTTTTTTGTTGCAGACGATTTAATATATATATATTTATATATATATATTTTTTTTTCTCCTCTGGCTCTGGCATACTTTTTGCCCCTTAGAAGCTTCCGTACCTTGCGCCCTTACCTCCTTAGCGGCACATATAGCAAAACATGGCTAATGCTAACGCTAACAAAAGCGAGATATTTGTTCCTAGGAAAAGTTTTGTCAGTACTTTGGTTCAAACTTGTTCTAGCATCTGAAACCGAAGCCTCAAGGCAAGTGCAGGATATACAATTCTTTACGAGGCGAACAAGACGCTCCATCAAAAAAATTACAGAGCTATGGTGGAATGATGCATTGTATGATGAGAAAAAAGCACAATGCATAGAGCAATCACTAAAGCAGTTGCTTTGCACACCACCATCGTTGTGGCTTGTGCAGCCCTTTGAGACACTTGTGATTTAGGGCTATATAAATAAACTTTGACCAAGATGAGTGGTGTGCAAAGCTGCGTTTACTTTATCCATTTACTGAAACAAACTATTGTCCTCAATGTTTTACTTCATTATTCATTTGGATGTATAATACTATATTTTTATTTACCAAAGTATGATATTCAAGACAAAAGTTTGAAGTTTGCACCTTATTGATTTCAATGTTGGAGATTGTTTATTTGCATGCAAAATGTACAATGCTCCGTTTTTGTTAACACAAGTATTATATTCAAGCAGAAGTAATACTTCCCAATAATTTAATTTTTTGAAAATTATTCCATAAGAAGTACAAATAAAGAGAAAAGAACAACATTATACAAATTATAATTTTGCTAAAAGTAAGATTCAGTGTATGCAGTGTCATTTAAAAAGTAGGGGAACAAAATCGGAAATAAATATAAATTGACCTTTTGGTGAAAAAATATGAGATTTTTGTTTTAGGCCATATTGCCAAGGCCTATGTGCATGTGTGTTAAATGGAGTGTGGTCAAAGCCAAAAGAGGGCAGGGTATAATGCTTACAAAACTTTAGAAAGTTAGCGCCCTCGAGGCATCCGCTTTGCAAACAGCCTCTTACTGTAAACTATCATTACCACTGGGTTCTCCAAAGGCTATGAAAATACAGTAAAAAAGATTTACAACCGCACTTGCCGGCTTTAAGATGAAGCTATAACCACACAAAGTTATGATCATGCAAAGTAAACATCTGACTGTAATTGTTATTATTATTGATTATATTTGTAACTGAGAGTCTTGTTAGGTGACTACGAGCTCACTATGAAGAAAGGATGGCAGACATAATTTGGGAAGTAATTTTTGTTAACAAATCTCCCCACACAGAGCACTGTTGTCAAGTGCCCCAAAAAATCAAGAACACACTTCCTCCTTTACAATAAAATCGCTGTGTTATATCCTGTTTGATTGTGCTAATAAAATACAGTTCTTAGAAAAAAAGCTTACATATCTACTGTTATTTTATTTCATTATGTTATTTCATTATTTGATTGTTTATTTTTATTATTATTTTGCACTTGAAGAAACAATTTGCGGTGATAAAATGTTGCAGACCCCAAAAGGGACAAGTGGTAGAAAATGGATGGATGCATGGATGGAATGTTACTGTCAAGACATGGACTATGGCGAGTTTGTTTTCCCGAGATGCAATAAAAGTTGGAGCGGACATGGCGTGAAGTTAAGGACATATTTGTTTTTACTATAACAAAAGGAACAAACTAAAGGCGCGCACAAGGCGGAGGTACAAACTTGACTATGAAACAAAAACTTACACTTAACGTAGACTAAGGACATGAAACAAAATAACTGCTAAACGTGACATGAATAAACAAAAACTTACTTGGAACAAGCATGGAAATGATCATGGAACAATGGCACGGAATCAACGCATGAGTGACAAGGGTAACAGCAGATAATGTCGCCAGGCCGACCAACAGAAAAAGACAGGCTTAAATAACAGTGACATGATTGGTGACAGGTGTGTGAGTCCAAACGTGGAACAGGTGAAACTAATGGGTAACCATGGAAACAAAACAAGGGAGTGAACAACCAGGAACTAAAAAGCGTCCAAAAAACAAACAGCACATGGCCAAACAAAAACATGATCAACACAGACATGACAGTTACAGTACAATTACACTTTCACTTTTCTATTTTAAAATTACACTTTTGGAACTTCTTTATAGTTTAATTTTAAACTGTCCAATTTTCAAGTTTGCATTGAAACCTGCTGTGTATTGTGAAGAAAAAAATTAAGTATATTAGTAATTTTAAACAGATTTAAGAGTTTTTCATTATTTAAGTGCAGTATTGAATCAAATCAAACCATGATTGATCAATTTAAAACCTTATGAACTAAAATCCAATCTATTTAGTACATTGGCCATCATAACTATCCCTAATGATGGCCAAGCCTGGGTTCACAGCACTGGTAAATATGCTTTATTAATAGTATGGTCAATATACCCTCATCCTCTAGTCAGAACATTGTACCTAAGCTATGAAAGCAATAACATTGAACAGGTGTGGTTTGAACTAGTGATTTGCGATACAACTGATTGTTTTTCCCCCATCCGATAACGAGTAAAATTCAGGCAGGTATCAGAAATATTGATCTGATACAGATACTTTGTGCAAATACACCTAATGTGTCAAGTAAAATGTAAAAGGTAATGTATTTCAAGTGTTGCTGCTCTTGGGGAATCATCTTCAAACGCTAAAAAATCACAGGGGTAAACAAAAAATGGCGTTTTTCTGTAGTGGATGTGATATCTTATTTAAATTCAACTTTGTATGTAGTGTCTCCAAATAGCCTACAATAAAAGTATACATACATGTGTTGTTTTCCAATACTGAGTGAATTATTTTAATTCACAGTAAATTTCTTGCTTGGGCATTACTTAGCGAGGCAGAAGAGAAAAGAGTTCCCACCAATTGTGTTTCCATTCAGACAAGATCTCAGTTATTTAGTTACCTTACACTGTGTTCCTGTTGATGATACACATTATCTCAAATAACTAAAGTATCAAAAGTATAAATATTTTGATTTGAGAATCGATATTAGAGCATAAAAATCTGGTATCCTTGGTATCGATATTTCAGTATGGATCCGGACATCACTAGTTTGAAATCGTCAGAAGAAAATATTACTCTCAAATGTGCAGGTGACATGTTTATCAAAGACACATCTTTAATCAACACTGAGCTACATCAGTATTAAGTGGAGGGCAGAGAGCCTTTTAGTTCCTGGTATGTGTCATTTACCTCATCCATTGTGAGATATTGATACAGTTGATCAGGTTATTGATCGTGGCCTGTGGGATATTGGTCACCTCATCAATGGCTTTCCATGTGTACTATGCGGTGGATTACAGGGGTAAATGTGCGGCAACGTCCACGCGGACCAAACACAAAACATGCTGCAATCACATAAAACTGCAGAACATAAAAAAAAAAAAAAAAATGCAAAAAAAAAAAAAAATGTTGCAAATGCCCAAAAACACATTAATAAAGAACAATTCTGCAACTTCACAGAACAAAACATAAGTTAGCCAGGCTACCAGGGGCGCCAGAAAAACATAAGTAGGATGTCCAGAAGTAAGGCGGAATCAAAACATTTTTTTTTATTACTTTCTTAGTAAACACTTGGCCATAAAAAATGGTTGCGCTATGGTATTGTAAACCAGCTATCCCACACTTCTTATTTGTAAAGTAAATGTGTACAGCAAAATAGGGCATCTACAAAACCCAAAACCAGTGAAGTTGGCACGTGGTGTAAATCGTAAATAAAAGTTAAAGTTCCACTGATAGTCACACACACACACTAGATGTGGTGAAATTACTCTCTGCATTTGACCCATCCCCTTGTTCCACCCCCTGGGAGGTGAGGGGAGCAGTGAGCAGCAGCGGCTGAGCTCTGGAATAATTTTTGGTGATTTAACCCCCAATCCCAACCCTTGATGCTGAGTGCCAAGCAGGGAGGTAATGGGTCTCATTTTTATAGTCTTTGGTATGACTCGGCCGGGGTTTGAACTCACGACCTACCGATCTCATGGCGGCTTTCTATCTTGTCTTTGCTGTTTATTCAATTGAAGATAGGTTAAAAAGGATTTACAAATCATTGTATTCTGTTTTTATTTACGAATTACACAACATGCCAACTTCACTGGTTTTGGGTTTTGTACATCAACAATATGATTTGCCTGAACAGCTGGACAAGACAGATTAAAAAAAAAAAAAAGTGAAACATTTTTTCAACCCGATCTGTCTCATCGGCTGTCGTTTGAGGACACCTGCTGTAAACTATTACATCTTACATCTTATCTATTTTTTTAACCTCTCCTCTTCAGCCATATGGGCAAATACTATTGTATATCAAGCTGCTGTACAGCTTTACTTTACAAAAGTGTGGGATACACCCACATTTTTTCCATGCACCAAATTAGTCTGTATTCTCAAATAATTATGTTTATTCTATTTTTCCACTATTTTCATGTGAAGTCCCAGTTTTGCATGTTCTATCTTTAATGCGCTGTGTGCCACTCGTAAGCGAGGGCAGGGGTCCTCAACCTTTTTATTGTATGCCTTATTTTCATGGACCGGCTATTCACGTGTAGCAGTTAAAAACAGCAAAAACATTTATTTTTATTTTTATATTAAATCAACATACAAAACACAAGATACACTTACAATTAGTGCACCAACCCAAAAAACCTCCCTCCGCCATTTACACTCATTCACACCCAATCACACAAAAGGGTTGTTTCTTTCTGTTATTAATATTTCTGGTTCCTACATTATATATCAATATAGATCAATATAGTCTGCAGGGATACAGTCCGTAAGCACACATGATTGTATTTTTTTATGACCAAAAACAAAAACAAAAAGAAAAAACAACCCCCCCCGGTCCGTGGGACAAATTTTAAGCGTTGACCAGTCCGCAGTTACAAAAAAATGTTGGGGAATGTTGGGGACCACTGCTCTAGTAGACATATTCACATACATTTAACACTTTGTGGATAGTCATAAACTGAATGACATATACTGTAAACCTATTAGCCTTAATATTTTGAGTGACATGTAGATCAGTCATTTCTCAATGTGGGGCTGCATACACAGGGATAAAAACCCTGAGAATACAAAGTGCTGATTACAGTTCATTCATACATAAAGAAAAACCTCAATAAATCTGACACACAGAGACATGTTATCTTTGTTGGCCCTCTTCTCCTAAGTCTACTCTCTCCCCATATTCCTGTCCATCTTCTTGTCTCGTTATCATTCGAAAGTTATACTTTATGTACATTTTTTGAAATTTTGTGCCATGTCTGAGGAACCCACTACAATAGTTCTTTTCAATATTTGAGAAGAGACAGAATTTGAACCTAAAAGACAAACAGTTTCACTCAGATTCCTAAAGGTTAGACTAGAGTAATTAGTAAAAGTACAATTAAATGCCTAATAAGAGCACACTTTACCAACATACAGGTGATTTGTTTCAATGTGTTGTCGTTAGCTGTTGAGCCTGCATAAATAGGAATAAGTACAAATGTATGTTGACTATACTTGCCCTTAGGA
>NC_084557.2:30968191-31068191 GCF_033978685.3 Nerophis lumbriciformis | reverse complement strand
ACAGCAAGCACACATTCAGTGTCAGGGAATGAAACTAATAAAGTGGACATCATTCCCGCAGCTGCACGTGAGAGAGCTGCTTCCCCACTTACATTAACACAAGCATTCTCACCACAATGCCCAAGCTCCCCCTCCTCTGTTGCTTCATATAGAATGGTGTTGCCTGCTGTACATCAGGAACAACTGCGCAGCAACTCAAGGGCCCTCTTCAGCACGGTGGCAAATCTGGAGAATGCATCCAACCAGCCGATCATCAACTCACTACAGCAACCTGTACACCTGCAGTTACTTCTTACAACCCCCTGAATGTGCTCCGTCATCCCTTTCCACCTGCAATACCTGACGCTCACTCAGGTGCAAACGTAACTCATCACCTCCCCGGGCTCACAGCAGTAACAACACCTCAGTACCCTTTATACACTTCACCACAAGAGGGTAGCATGCCCACAGTCTATCAGCCACAGATGCTGTCGAATCACAATGTTCCCCCACTACCCATTAACTTGTCACAACGCTCAACATATGGTGTGTCACAACGCTTAACTTACGGGGTGCCACAACCTAAAATTCCAGTTTTTACTGCAGATAGTGAAAGAGAGTTTGCTAACCTCAAGCTTGCTCTTTGTAACCTACTCAAACCCCATCCAAACTTAAGTGAGAATTACAAATATAATGTGCTACTTGAACACCTCAAGCTTCCAGAAGCACAAATGATAGGTCAGTCATGCCGCCACCATCCATACCCATATACAGCCACGATGCAAGCTTTGCAGTTCCAGTATGGACAGCCACATCAGCTTGCTCAAAGCGAAATAGCAGCCATTCTGACCTCTCCAGATGTCAAGCCGACTGATGCCCGCACCTTTCAGAGCTTTGCTCTGCGTGTCCATCTCCTAGTAAGCATGCTGCTCTCCTTAGAGGGACCACAAGGTATGGAACTAAACTGCTGCTCACATGTCGATCACCTACTTAGCCAGCTGCCAAAGTACCACAGAGATGGGTTCATCGAGCATCTACAGTTACAAGGCAAATTAAATGGCACAAGTCTGAACCCCTACAACCTGCAGGACCTAAATGGATGGCTTCAAGGTAAAGCACAACAGCAGCACCTTTCCAGCAGATTGATGCAACGCTATCAACAGGAGAAGCCCTCGGTGAGCGCAACAGAAAAAGGTCCCTTTAGGGTCAAAGGTCAAGCTACAGCTGTATATCTTGGAGCAGCGCCAACATGACAGGGTGCCTCCACTAAGCACGCTCTTGCTGACACCAACAAAGCTAACAAAATGCATTGTCTCTTCTGCAATAGCAAGGAACACTATATTAGTCGCAGAAAACATTCTGCGGATAGTAGATGGATAGTAGAAGGACGATGCTGGAGATGTGCACATGCTCGTGCACCTGACCCATGTACTCTCAAGAAGCCCTGCAGCGACTGCAATGGTATCCACCTCCAAGTTCTCCACAATGTAGCTCAACGGTATACTGAAGACACCCAGATGACTCCCACAGAGTTGTTTCTATTTGACTCCCAGCATCACCTCAAGTAGAGTGCTCCTGAAAGTTGTTCCTGTACTGCTGCACCATAATTCAAAGTCAATGGAGACATTTGCTGTCTTAGATGATGGGGCTCAACAAACTATGATTTTACTTGGCGCAGCACATCTACACTTGCATGGCCAACATGAAACTATTGCCCTGTGCACAGACCTTACCCACCTCAAGGGTTTAACTGTTGACTTTGAGATTTCCCCAATAAAGAACCCAGGGAAACGATACCAAGTGCAAGGTGCGTTTACTGCACAAGGTCTGGATCTGATGGAGCAGACCTACCCAGTTCAGAGACTTCAGAGGAAGTACACACATCTACGTGGGATTTCGTTGCAACCATTCTCCAATGCACGCCCCCTAGTGTTAATTGGGTCAGACAATGTGCACCTGATCACTGCCACTAAGCCAGTCCGCCAGGGAAATAATGGAGGACCCATAGCCATCCAGGCAGCACTTGGATGGACTTTACAAGGGGTGGAGGAAAGAACACAAAGACAGAGCTCAACACAATTGTGTCTCTTTACCTCACTTGCCACTCCCAATGACATCTTGTTTCGTAATGTGGAAAAGTTATGACAACTTGATGTTTTGCCTTTCAGGAACGAAAAGATGGTTGTTCGCTCTCGTGAAGATCAGAAGCAATCACCCTATTGGAGACAAGAACTCAGCGAGTCGACATAGAGGGTGTCCAGCGCTATGCAACACCCCTCCTAAGAAAGATATGCCTAAACTCAACAGTTCCATATCCACCGTTATGGCTCACTTGAGAAGCACAGAGAAAAGGCTCAAAAAGAATCCAGAGAAAATCACTTCCTTTTCTGCTGAGATCACTAAGCTCATTCAAGCAGGGTATGTCAAGAAGCTCTCGCATGAAGAGACATAACAGTCCAATGAAGCGTGGTATCTTCCCTATCATCTCGTGTTCCACAATGAGAAGGCAAGACTTGTCTTCAACTGCTCGTTTCGACATCAGGGAGTGTCTGTGAACGACCAACTTCTCCCTGGGCCTACCCTGGGACCATCCTTGATAGGTGTTCTTCTTCGGTTCAGACAGCACCAGGTAGCTGTGAGTGGAGATATCCAAGCAATGTTTCATCAGATCCGTCTTCTCCCTGAAGATAGACCACTCCTTCGTTTTACCTGGAGAGATTTGCGCAGCGAAGACCCACCAGACGTTTATGAATGGCAAGTGCTTCCATTCAGAACGACATGCAGCCCATGCTGTGCAATATTTGCTCTGCAGCAACATGCTCGGAGTCACCAACACAACCATCCAGAACTTCTTAAATCAGTGGAGCAAAGTTTCTATGTGGATAATTGCTTAAAGAGTTTCACCGACATATCTGAGGCTGCACAGCAGGTGACTCAGTTGCGCAAACTGATGGCAGAAGGAGGATTTGACCTCCGACAATGGGCAAGTAACCAACCAGAGGTGTTAGCCCAAGTCCCGCCTGAAGGAAGATTGACTACCACAGAGCAGTGGCTAAGCCAGAACCGAGTTGAGCCACAAGAGCCTGCTTTAGGCCTGAGATGGAATTGTGCTACTGACACCCTTGGCTATCAACGTAGAAACATCGAACATACCATATTGACCATGAGGACTGCATATCAGGTGCTAGCCAGCCAGTATGACCCCCTGGGGTTTATAGTACCGTATACGACCCGCGCCAAGGTTCTCATCCAGCAGTTATGGTCCAAGCAGAGAAGCTGGGATAACTCCGACTTACCGCGAGCCCTGCAGGAGGCCTGGAAGCGGTGGGAGAGTGAGCTCCAACATCTAGATACATTATCTATACCACGCTGCTACACACCAATGCCAACCACTGGTTCCGAGTATGATCTGCACATCTTTTGTGATGCCTCTGAACGAGCACATGGAGCAGTTGCTTATGTCAGACTACAGACTAAAGATGTCATTCTCACCTCGTTCGTTATGGCAAGATCAAGGGTAGCTCCGAAAAGGCAACAATCCATGCCTCGCTTGGAGCTCTGTGCAGCATTAGATGGAGCTCAGCTTGCCAACGTTTTGAAGACAGAGATGACCCTCCCTCTTCAAAAGACGACCCTGTGGTCGGATTCCACCACTGTTCTGGAGTGCCTCCAGTCGGACTCCTGTCGCTTCAAGGTCTTTGTTGAAACGCGTATCTCAGAGATACAGGAGCTGACTGATCGACAATCCTGGCGGTATGTGGACACCCACAACAATCCTGCTGATGACATCACCAGGGGGAAACCACTTCTGGAACTTGCGGAGGATGGGCGCTGGAGTCAAGGACCCAATCACCCCAAACATCCTTCTCATGGGGCGGCGGGATTCTACACTGCCGCAAGTAGTTTACATAACAGCTGTCATGGGGCGGCAGAGATGGCGCCATTGTCAAACACTTGTGGATCAGTTTTGGATCCACTTCACATGCAGCTATCCACCCACTTTGCAGACCAGATCAAAATGGCAGAGGTCTTCCGAAAATGTAACCATCAACACTGTAGTTCTGATGGTGGACCCTTCACTTCCAAGAGCACAGTGGTCCAGAGTGGTTAAGACCATTCCGAGTCAAGATGGACAGGTCAGGGCTGCTGAGGTAATGGTCAAGAATAAAGTCTACACCAGACCGGTAGCTCGCTTGATCCCACTTCCAAGTTTAGAGGATGACAGTAAGGACACTTGAAGAATTCCCGTAGTTACACATTTGTTGTACAAATGTGGGGGCGGCTGTTAAGAATTCTCCATGTATATCTACGTTTTCAGATACTGTAGTTTGAAGCATTTCTTGACAGTGTCACTTCCGCTTCCTTCCTGTAGGTGTCACTTCCGCTTCCCTTTTGACGTGTGTTAATGTGTGGTGACTTATTTCTCTGCTACGTTCAATCGGTGCTCTAGTCTTTGACGATGTGAGTATGTTGATTATTATATAAGACTAATTTAGTTTATTAATAGACATCACTGTGTTTGTGTAACATTTAGTGGTGTTCTATGAATATTATTGGTGCTGTGTTGTCAGAATGCTACGAGCTAACATGTCCCTGTTAAGGATAGCATTGCTGCTGCTAATGTGGCTAGCTCACATGCCATTGTGGAAATGCAATGTATTATGTCTGTAGTATTTTACTTTGAGCATATATATAGGCATATATATATATTTATATTGTTGTTTAGTTAAATGACATAAATGTTGATGGGTGTTTGCTTGTGGTTTACAGATACTAAATGAACCTAAACCAATATGCACCATTAAAGTTGGAAGAGTCCAAATGATGACTGTGTGTTCTCTGACCGGAACCCCAATGTGGTCAATATCCAAAAAAAAACAAGCAGGTCAAATAATTTAATTCTTAACATAGAGGTCAAAAAACAGCAGAAACCAAATGCTTGTGCAATGCACATAGCCGCAGCAGAGTAACTTATACACTTTGACAAAAGGGCAATACTCCAGCACTCCCCAGAAGCAACAAATGAAACCTAATAGACTTGATTAGAAATTTAAAAAACAGGTGGGCTGGCAGGAAACTAAATAGGTAGTGACGAGCAGCAAAACAAGGAGTTTAACAGAAAGTAGAACCAACATAGGAGCACCAGGACAGTAAATTATACAAAACACAGAGAAATAACTAACAAAGTTCCAACTGACACGTGGGATCATGTCCTTATCTGAACTTAGATGTACCAGATCTACCAGAAGGATAGCTTTTATTGCCCTTCCGCTAAAATTGTTGAATAGGAGATATTTTAACCAATTCGTCAGCCAAATTAAGGAGAAATGTGCCTCTTCTTTGCATTCATTATGTGTTAAATCTATTTTCTTTCAACTCTTATAAAATTGGAACAAAAAAGTGTTACAATCATTTTGATTCTGTCTTTATTTCTGTACAAAGAAGCAAGCATGATGTGGATTCTTTGGCAGCCACATGACATCAACTGACTTTGTCAGCTGACCACAATTATTGCAACAAGACTCTTTTGTCCAGCAGTAAGAGTGATATTGAAACAAATATTGGTCTTATGCAGCAGCTCAAAAAAGACTACAATCACAAGTATATATCAACGTTGGCGCAAACATCAAGGAAGTGAAACACACACCAACACGCACATACACGTTGTCACACACGCACACACACACAAATTTAAATACAAATGCAATACAGACACTACACCGTGTATTTCAAACAGTAGCCCAGACCAGAATTATGATGATGCTGTTAACCTAAATCTGACACACTAACACATTTTTATTCCAGTGTTGGTTGAATCAAACCAAACAAATTTATGAGGGTAGGCTTGCCATTATAATATTCAATGGTTGGAGGGAGTATTTGATCCTCTGCTTATTGTGTAGGATTCCCCTCATTAACCTTCCATATTGTATATGCTGGGTTACAATAATTTTAACAGAGAGAAACAGAACATAACAAATCTGGAGAGAAGCATTTGATTTAGTAAAATAAGTACCTCTACCAATCATAAAGAATTTAGACCCCAACAAACCAGTTATGGGCCCATGAAGCAAACATATTAGTCACGTTTCTTTATGCGAATAAAGAATAAACTCCATCTTGTTATTTAAACAGAACTGATTTATTATATTCAAATCTCTCCACCAGGGTCAAGGCCGACGTGTTGATAAAGAACCTTGAGGCCAAGGTTGTAGACCTGCACAAGACCGTAATGGTATACAAGACAATCAGCAAGAAGCTTGATGAGAAACAGACAAATGTTGGCGCAAATATTCGGAAATGTGAGAAATACAAAATACCAGTCAATCAGACTTAATCTGGAGCTCAATGCATGATTCAACATCATGGCATGAGGATGTTTCTGAGGAAAGTGAGGTACACAGAACGTATTTGGTAAAGATCTGAAGAGACTCAAGGGTTAATAAGAAATTAATTGGTAATTTGCCAAAAAGGACTGAGATCATGCAGTGGCTAAAAGGTCCCCTTGCTCAGGGAAGCACATGTAAGTAAGCACAGCTGAAGTTTGCCAATGAAATCGTGAATAATGCAGAAAAGATGTGGTCAGATAAAACCGAAGTTTAGCTCTTCGACATCAATTACCCTATCTGTTTTTGGATACAGCGAAATACTGAATACAACCCAAAGAACACCATCTCTGCTGTCAAACACAGAAGTGGAAACATTCTGCTTTAGGACTGTTTATCTGCTAACGGTATAGCTTAGATGAGAACCTCCTGAGCCTCTGAACAAAGAAGATGGCTCATGGATGCATCTTCCAGTATGACAATGATTCCAAATATACCACCAAGGCAACACGGGTGGTTCCAAAAGAATCACATTAAGACCCTGCAGTGGCCTAACCAGTTTCTGGACCTTAATACCATAGAAAGTCTGTGGAGGGATATGACACTTCGAGTTGTCAAGGGACAGTCTTAAAATCTTTAGAATTTGGAGAGTATCCATACAAATGAGATGACCAGAATCCCACCTGAGATATGTACAACTGTGGTGGCTAAATAATAGAAAAAACTGACCTCTGTGCTTGCCAACAAGGAGATTCCATCGTGTCATGTTTTGCTTGAGAATTAAGTACATTGGCTCCTCAATTGACTAGTACCTTAGTTTATGAGCATTTGGAGATACGAGCAGTTTATCAGCTTATTTTATGTTTTAAATTACGAGCATAATTTCAGTGACGCACATCCCCCGCCGTTTGTAGTAATTGCCACAGCCCACAGCCAGAGATCCAACCACCGGAACTGAGAATATGTGTGTGAAGATCGACGCCCACAGAATAAGAAAAACAAACAAACCATAAGCAATACGGATGAGAGAGCGTTACCCTTGCTTACAAGGTCTTATGCAGACATACATGTAAGTTTCTGTCAACCCTGACTTCTGTGGTCTGTCACTCAAAGAGGTCTGTGTGCAACATAAAAAAAGACTAAATAGTTACTATTGTTACACTACTAAGAAGCAGCTCAAAGAAGCCACCAAATTAGTCCTGTCTCCAAGGTGAATGCTGTATAATATTATTACATAATTTCATAAAAATACTGTAGTTGTAGTACATTCTATTGTATTGATTTTTAAAATATATGTTATCTAAAAGTTTGTTTTTCTTCTCAAAAAGCATTTTACATTTTAAAATTGTGCTGTTTTGGGGGGGGGGGGGCAAGCTAATAATTGATTTATATTCAGATCAATGGCCAGGATTTTATTTAAGGTACACATGTTTTGCGTTACAAGCTCAGTCATGGACACAATTGAGCTTGCAAATTGTGGTGCTACTGTAGTTTGCGGGTAGAATGTCATTTATATAATCGGACACAAAGTTGTTTAGTGCACAAAGTCAAAACAAGATTAAAGATTAATTTTATTTCTGCTTTGTTATCTAAAATGTTATTATTTTTGTGACAAAATTCTATTTTTCTTCATAAAGTACAGTCCATTAAGCAACTGGTCATCTTTTCTCCCAATATGTATTTTTGCAAGAGATTATCAAGTATCTGTGTCAGTCTTACAAGTAGACAATTCAACGGAATTAAAATATTAGGACTGTATTTAATATGCTGCAGTTGTTAATGGACGATGCAAATACAAGTGAAAAGTGACACACACACACACACACACACACACATGTGAAAACTATTACACACACACACACACAAACACACATGTAAGTACAGCTACCATTGCTGTTATTTCACAGCTCTGTCAAGTAGCCAATCTAATCACTCCAGTGATGAGCACACCCATGGCTAAATGTGACCAATGAAAGATGACTATCTGGCTGACAGACTGCTTCAGATGGCCAGTTATAAGCACGGCAGATGGCGCAAACTTTACTCCCCTATCCTTCCACATGGGACCACCACCACCACACTCAAGCTGTTCTGGAAAGCAGGAGGCTAATAATTATCAAAAGAGAGCAGAGTCCAGTGAAGGTGTGGCCATTACAAGCCAGATTGACAACCATGCCCTTGTATAACTTACCCTTGCTTACCTAATAAGTGAAGAGATTTTCTTTTACTCTACAATTGTTCCTCTTGCTCAAAAGGGATTTTTGCTTGCCCCTCTGACCAATTTCCAATAATTCATGCTCATACATCTACCCTCCTTTTTAAAAGAAAAATAATATAGTTTTACATTTTCTGCATTTTGGATTCTCCCCAGTAGCGCCCTCAATTTGAGTTGAGTTTGAGTTGAGTTTGAGTTGAGTTTGAGTTCATTTGGAACATGCAAGCATACAACATGATACATCACAATTTCCAGTTTCTCTATTCAACATCGAAAAGGAGTAGGAAAAAGCAGAGCTTATTTAATCCTACCCCTTTTCCTTTACATAGCAGTTGCTAAAACTTTTGTTCACTTCCTGTTCTCAGATTATCCACAATATACTCCATAAGTAATAACAATAAAATAAATAAATAAATAATACTTGGTGAAGTAAGTTATATTTCATATGGTGAGATGAGTAAGATTATCTTGAAAATGAATGGATGGATGAGATGAATTCAGAATGTTTATCATGGTTCTTCTTCTTTGTACTTAGTAAACACTTTAAGTTTGAAGAGTTTCTTGAAGTGGATCATATTAGTATATTGTTTGATTTCTTTGCTTAATCCATTCCATAATTTAATTCCACATACTGATATACTGAAGGTCTTAAGTGTTGTGCGTGCGTACGAATGTTTTAAATTACATTTTTCTCTAAGATTATATTTCCCCTCTTTTGTTGAGAAGAATTGTTGTATATTCTTGGGTAGCAGATTATAGTTTGCTTTGTGAATAAATTTAGCTGTTTGCAAATTCACTATGTCGTGGAATTTCAGTATTTTTGATTCAATAAATAAAGGGTTTGCATGTTCTCTATATCCAACATTATGTATTATTCTAACTGATCTTTTTTGTAACACCGTTAATGAATGAAGTGTACTTTTGTAGTTATTTCCCAATATTTCTACACAATAACTCAGATATGGTAACACTAGCGAGCAGTAAAGTAAATGGAGTGATTTTTGGTCTAGAACATGTTTTGCGTTATTCATTATTGACGTGCTTCTTGCTACTTTATATTATTTCCAGTTAAATTTATCATCAATCATTATAGCTAGGAATTTGGTTTCATTTACTCTTTCAATTTCTACTCTGTCTAACTTAACAACTACTCAACTCTCTGCTCGTCCTTGTGACCCGGATCCTTTTTGTCCCAACTTGCTCTTCTTGCTCTTTCTAGACAAGACTCTCTCCCAGCCTCCCTCTTCTAACCCCTTCGCTTACGCTTGTCTTCTAATACCCCCAGCCATTCAGCTCAAACCACAGCCCCATTTTTTCTCCATTTCCCCACAACCCCTCTTTTATTCTCCTCTTCTGAGGCCTAAACCTAATTATCTCGTGTTCTAGATAAATCTCTCTCACCCACACACACACACACACACACACACACACACACGTGCACGCGCACACACACGTTTACACACAACTTCACCGTCCTCACAGTGGGAAAAGCCTGTGAGAAGCAGTGCAGCCGTGAAGGACCCACATGAGTTTGTTCCCCCGCTGGCTCGTCACCTCCAACCCTCCCATCACTAATGCACAAACAGATCAAAAAGTACACATTTAAGACGTAAAGTGCTACAGATAGTAACACAATATTGAATAACACCATCCAAACTTTTAAAGGACTTTCCCACAGCATATTTTATAATGTGGACCTCTGTAATCATTGTGGTAGAGCAGGATAACAGTTTAGTTAATTAAATACTATTCTACTATTGAGTGTCATTCACTAAATCAAGATAGATGTTTTGAGTAAAACTTAAATGACCAATTAAGATTAAAAAAAAAACAATAGATCCTCACAAGCCAATAATGTTTTTTCAAGTACACTGGTCATGCGTCCAGTGCACACAGCAAATCTATGACACGCACAAAAAAAATCCAAACAAAAATCGGATCAAAATAAACACGATTAATTCTGTATGATTTTGCAATACAAATCTGTGAATGATATATGACAATAAGTGGCCACAACAGATTAAACAATGTTTTTTTTAATGCTGCTCAATTATTGTAACATTTGTCAAGACTCTTTAGGGAGGACAGGAGGTCCTTCAATCACTTTCAGCAAAACTGTTCAGGAATCAATAAAATACTATCTATCTATTGTCATCAGTAACCATATCAAAAAAAACATTAGTAAACTGGTCATTGTCTGCCGTACAAACCACTCCAAAAAAAACTCTGTCATATCAATAGCACCCACTCTCCCTTTGTCACTTGTGCCAACAGACACACTCATTACCTCGAATGTCCACTGAATGCGGAACCGTAACAAGCCAATGTGTCAATTTTCACCGCCCACAGAACGTCATGTCGTTACCATTCCAAATTCCAGCACTAAATATACGCAGAGCTTCTATTTTTGCCGGGCGCCCCAACAAATCCCTTCAATTTCGCAAAAGTCTGCTAGAGTTGGACAGGAAGTTGTCAGTACATGGACCTTGGAGTTTGTTTTCCCGGAATGCAAAGGAAAGTTGGTGCGGGCAAGGCGTGAATGTAAGTACATGATTTATTAAAACACTAACAAACTACAAAAAAAGGAAGCAAACAAAAGGCGCGCACAATGGCGGAGAACAAACTTGACTAATGAAAACAAAAGACTAGCACAAAGGCAATTAACTATGAACGCGAAACAAAAAACACTTACTGTGGCATGGCATGAAGCATGAACTATAGTAAACAGGAATATCATGGATAGCAGTAGCATGGATGGATAGATAATGTCACCAGGATGAACAACAGAAACAGACTGGCTTAAATAGCAGTGACATGATCAGTGAAAACAGGTGCGTGACTCAAAACGTGAAACAGGTGCGTGACATGAAAGGTGAAAACTAATGGGTTGCTATGGTGACAAAACAAACAAAAGTGCACAAAGAGTCCAAAAACAAAACCGAACATGACTAAAACAAAACATGATCACACAGACATGACAGAAGTCATGCACAGACACAAAATAAAATATCCAGTTTACTTTCAAAATAAAATACTCCGTCCTTAAGGCGGATCGTATTGTACACTTTGAAAAGTCCTAATGGGTGGCGACGGACATGAAGTCAACTTGTCAAAGGTTTTCAGACTTAATTTCATTTTGTTCACAAATGAATGAGGACATGCTGATTCTGGAGGTCCAAAATTAAATAATAATTTGCAGGCATATACCGGGCAGCTGAATGGGGATATGGGGGCCTGTGTCAAATATCAGCTGATACAGAGGACATAGTGTGACACACTCGCCAGGGATGATGTTGTATTATGCTTGTCTGCAGTACATTTTTCTGTGCTGGTGCTCGGGTTCAAAGAGCAGAAGATAGCTGCAGGTACTGTGCGTCCCGTAAGTGCCTATAAATGGGATGTTAAAAGTGTGATAAAGCGTTCACCCTGCCTGTTTATGACCCAGCAAGTCTGCTATTCAAGCTGTTTGCTGCAAAACAACATTTGTGTGTGTGCTACAAACTATTTATATTGCTCTTATTAAAACGTATACTCATTACCCTTCTATGCCTAAATCTCAGACTGTGTTGTTTTACAATGGGACAGGACTGTTAATGATTGAAGAAAGTATGGCTATTTGAAGACTAAGTGAGAGAGAAGCTGAATATTTGGCAAAAAATATAAACAAAAAACAGTAGGCTATTTTAGTCTCGTTGTCTCGTCTAGTCCAGTTGAGTCACTAGTAAATCACCAGGCAATTGTGGTTGGGCATTTCTCATTCTTCAGTTGATTCTTTCTTTTCATGTTTTTTGACATATCTTTAGTAATTGCGGTTTCTTTTTATACTACATTGTTAGCACAAACTCACAATATAGCTCATAATGTTCAACAAGGGGACCAAAGGAAACTTAATCAAACCATTTTGCATCGAATATAACCACATGTATTCAATTTCAACCAGTAAATTAAAGGAGACCTAGGGCTATTTTAATCTACAGTTAAAAACGTCATTGTGGTGTATATAAGATGTGTTGGATAATCTTTGTGTAATCTTTTTGCATATATCTTGTTCCACAGTCACATTTACTGTATAACCTACTTTCTGCATATGTCTGCAAGATGTTCGATTCTGGAGGCGTTCCCAGATTGCAAATTAAACCACGCTACACCCCCTCCAAAAGGATCAAAATGTCTCTTTTGAAAAGCTATACTGTTTCATATATATCTTAAGAACGAACGTCATCACTATTTATTTTAAGAAAATAAACTTTATATGAAGTAGATTCACCCGGTCACAACATTACGTACACCTGTCTACTCTGGAGCTGCATGAATTAGCTATTTTTACCAGCATGTCACAAGTCTGTGTTATTATTAGATTAAATGAAAATAATACTTTATTCTACCTTTCGTTGTGTTTCCTCAAACTCAGTTGGCCTCATACAGAGCTCTTCCCCCTCTGGCTGAAAACTTTACCTAATGTCCAAATAAGTGCGTCCACCTCACTGTGATGTCACAACTTGGCCAGACTGCAGACAGAGGCATCCAAAACTGCATTCAAGCTAATGCCCAAATGCATGGACTTTATGATTTTATGCTTTGGAATTGTTCCACAAGCGTATCCAACATTGTAACAGCGTTTATAGGTCAGAAAAGACGAACATCCTCATAGGCATCTGTCAGTGTCTGTGTTTGGCAAGACAAATACTGTATATCATGATTGATGACATGCTGTCATTCTCTAGAGCTGATCACATAAGCTTATTATATGTTTTGTTAAGTGGTTACCATTTACAGGCTTTATTCTGATCTTGTTTTTACAGACCATTTTCTAAATGCCTCATTGTATCCATATTTTAGGCTTGAGCATGCAATGCTGTTTAATATGCTCAGTAGAGGTGGGGGAAAAAATCCAATTTTAGATGCATCGCAATTCGGACATGGACCATTACAAAATCGATTAGTAAACATCAATAATTGATAATCAATGTATTTATTGTAAGTAATGTATTGCGGACAGTTCTCAAATGTGGCTGACCGCAGCTAGCCACCTCGAAGTGCGATCCAACCAGTTCCTTTATCATAGGGCACTTGTGTTCCAGTTTTGCACATATTTCCATCAATCTAATACATATAATGGGAATTAATGTAACTGTTTCTTAAGACAAATGCACTGTTTTGAAAAGTTGCAAGTAAAAAACACTTATTTGGTGAAACAAAAATAAATGTAAAACTGCATCAATACACATACATTAAAGGTACATCAATTTTTAGTTCCTGAATTGTAATCGAATCGTGAGGTGCCCAAAGATTCCTACCTTTAATGCTCAGCTACAATATGTGAATACATTTTCAAATAAATATTTGACTTGACTTGTCATCGCACAATATCTAAAAGCATAAATCAAAAGCAAGTCCACATTTTAAATGACTGAGCAACCAAATAATCGAGCAACCGACTGTATTATCCGAAAGCGTTACAAGGTGAAAGGATTCTGATACACACTGCTTCTAGTTGTCAGTGGGCCAGCTGGTCAGCTAGAGAACCTTTGCACATGTGTGAAAACACATACACGCTACCTAAACAGATGGTGTCTCTAGTATGAACACACACACACTTAGACCACTAAATGCTCACAGTCTCTTTCTACACTGACATTAGCGATAATACGTTTGTATAATCAGGGAATGGTGAACATATACATTTAGAACATGTTCACACGGTCAATGCTATTGCTTTTGTTTATTATATTTACAAGGCTTCAAACGTATCACATGATCATCAGTATCATATTTTATCTATGCTCCTTGACAAAAATAAGTTTTTGTCACTCATTACATGCAGATGTAATGCATCATCCCAGGAACAGGACATGTACTGGCTACAGGCATTGTCTAAGAATTCAATATAAAACACTCAAAACTAGAAAGAACATTTCCGGTATTTCTGCATGATTTGGTCCAGACTGGGGCTCTATTACACTCTTTTATTTCCCCCTCCCTGAGGTCACATGCGCAGCTGCAACACAGTGCCGCTCAATATAGACACCATAAAATCTCAATCCAAATCTAATCCACTCATCTCTCTGTCTCTTTCGCTGAAGAAAATACACACCCACACCCACACACAGACACACACACACACCCACATGATGGGCCACTTGAGTACGCCCCAGATGTTCAAAGCCCTGTAAAAGAAAACGCAGTCAAGAATTTCCACTCCAATGCAGTATCACGGAGTGACTCTTAAAGAGGAGAGGGCTATATGAAGAATTCAATGTGTTATACGCCTCTTGAAAAGCAACATCCCTTTTTATTGTCACAAGGGCTGTCAAGTGATTATTTTTGAAATTAGATTAATCACACTCTTGAATTTTGATTAATTGTGATTAATTACAGGTTATTATTTGCTTGCATGAATAACATTTGCTTAAGAAAATAGTCCAATATTTGGATACAAATGCAATTTTGTTGTCAGAATGTCATACAGGAACATTTTCAAATGTCTTACTGAACTGCAAATCATTGATTTTCCCAAAACTTGGTGACAGTAAGTGTAGTAAAAATTAAGTGCACATTGTGAAAGGCTTTGCAGATTGCAATAATATAGCAAACAAGGTACGAATGTACACCAAGAAATAATGTAGTAAACACACATAAACAACTTAACATAGTGCACCATTTACATATGCATTTACTCTTCTTTAGTTTGGCCTGTTGTTTAAACAAACAAGCTTAATTACCTGGTCAGATGACAATGCTGATCTTTTTTTGGTACAATGTGACCCCAGCTGGTTGTGATTACTTTCAGATGTCCAATGTTCTTGAGTAAGCAAAATAAATTTGCAATCTACCAGTAGTTGCAACTTGATGCTCTTGTTTATGTAGTACAGGTTGGTTTATCCTTGTTCTTACTGTGCCTCTCCAATCTTTGGGCACCTCACGATTCGATCATTGTTACAATTCGGAGTTACGATACAATTAAAAATCGATTATTGATGCATCTTTAATTTAGGTATATTGATGCAGTTTTACATTTCTTTTCGTTTCACTAAATAAGCATTCATCACCTGAAACTTTTAAAAACAGTGGCTTTTGTAATAGGAAACCATTGACTTACCATATTTTTCGGACTATAAGTCGCAGTTTTTTTCATAGTTTGGCCGGGCTCCAGTGCGACTTATATATGTTTTTTTCTTTTTTATTATGCATTTTCGGCAGGTGCGACTTATACTCCGGTGCGACTTATACTCCGAAAAATACGGTAATTGTCCTTACATTTATTGAATTAATGGAAATGTGCGCAAAACTGAAACATAAATGCCCTAAAATAAAGAAGCTGGTTGGATCTCTCGGTGAGGTAGTAAACCTCACAAAGCTGCGGTAAAATTTTAGAACTGTCTGCATTACTTTATTTATAACAAACAAATAAGAAGAGGATAACAAAGTTCTTTGCTGCAATGGCAACAAGTTACCTCAGTTGTATCTAAAGTTCTGTTTTGAAGCGAAATTAGCCACCTCTCATCGCGATCACAGACCATGTAACAATGGCGCGTCTTCCGTCTTAAGCCAAAAGTGATTAATCTTCATCAATTTATAATAATGTGATTTTTTTTTTTTATCACATGCGTTAAGGCATTAACGGTGGCAGCCCTAATTGTCACCTATATGTCATAAGCTTATCTTAAGGGAATGAGGCTTAATTTCTGAGCGAAACATTTAAGTTTGATAACAGTGCAACATGCTACGTGTAAATGCCTAGGAAAGTTTATGGAATTACAAGAAACAAAGAAAAAGCCAAAATATATTCATATTTTAACAATGTTTCCACATTGTCTCTAATCAAAATCGAGAAAAGTAGTTCAACTGTAAACAGACATCAGAGAAGTGTGGGGTTGCGGACATTGTAAAAATCTGTCTACAAGGAATCAGCTGACTGAAAACTGTCTCCCTTGCTGACAAAACTACCAGTTTGTATATATCATATTTTGCCATGTGCATATAACAAATTCAATGCGACAATAAGATAATACTGCATTTGACAATTCAATCGTATCTTTGATTTGTTACACGCTATTGGAATAAATACATTTAGCTGCTCTGATGGTTAGTTAGTAGGGATGTATACCGGTATTTTTTGGTACCGGTTCTTAATTAGGTCGGTCCATGATGACTGTGAAGATTCTGGACTAACGATACTGCTATCTGTATTTTTTTGTTCCAGCTGATTGACGTTATTATGACACGCTGTCACATTAAATTCAGCTGCCGCTGCTACACATTAAAATCAGCTTTTATAATGACAAATAAGGACGCAACACCACACAAAGTTTGTACCACAACAAAAGTCCTCAAAAGTCTCTTTGAAGTCATGAACGCTGTCTCAGTTTGAAGTGAACGCACTTTACTCAAGTCATGACCGCGTTTTATCAACTGTCCTCGCAGCGATCCATTAATCCACAGTCAAATATTAATCAACTCAAAAAAGTGAAAATCAAGGTATAATATAATAATCCATGAAGTTGCTTTGAATCAATATAGAATCCACTGTGACTGACAGGTCTTTGGTTGCTGTCTGACGTCACTCCATTGTGCCCTGTTCGTTCTGTCTCTGGACTACAAACTGGGCGATCGAGCATTACACTTGCTCACTGAGTCTTTTTATTTATAAAATTCACACACACACACACATCAGTAGCCTTAAACAGCCAATATGGCTTCCGGTTCGTCACTCAAATACGTCAATGTGCAACATAAACACAAATAACAATTCCTATTGTTACAAAATGCACACCCACATAACACGCTAACTGATTGTATTGATTTATATGATACATTTGGTATGATATATCATGTAAAAGGTCTGTGTTTTCCACATACATGCCTTATATAAATATTATTTCCAGATGAGTGTAATTGTAATGAATAAAAACAGAGTAATGGATATGTGTGGTCTTTAGAAGAAGATGACACAACAACATTTCACCTTGCACTGCGCGCATAGCTGAATTGTTTAAGATATAAAAAAACAGATATTGATAAAAGACTTCCCTGCTCAGAGATGTTATAGTACATAATGTCGGAGGTGTTCAACCTCTTGAGCTGATATAAATGCTAATTAAAATGCTTTTTTTTCACATGTTTATTTCCACAAATTACATATAGTCCCGATAAGAGTACCGATAAATACCGGTATCAATAAGGAATATCGATAAGGGTAGTGTATCGATAAATTCTTAACAATATACATCCCTAGTCAGTAAGGCAAAGTATATAGAATGTATGTATATTCAATGAACCCACTGGGTATTTCAGTTAGGGTGCAGAATGTGCTACACTGATAAAATGGCCATTAACAGCTGAGAAATAGACTCATCTGGACTCACTGAATCATGTATTCATGCAATATGAAATCATATGTCACTATGGCCACAGCCAAAGCCTATTATTGGCTGAAGTGCACTCCACTGTCAGTAAAATGATGCAGCATTGAAGATTGAATAAAAAAGCATGGATGGATTACAGGCTGAGTAAGTTTTTAATAAAGCATTGTATGTGCAGTGCAAGTGCAGTTGACTGAAAAAAAACAAATAACGGCTAAATCCTGTGTACACAATATACTGAAGCATTGGTGTGGTAATATTGGAGAATCTAGAATTGCAAAATCTAGATCTGAACAGAACAGATCACGGGGTGCAAAGTAACTGGCCCTTTATAGGGACTCTGTTATTGACTGAAAAGTTGTCTGGGAGAAACAATACAAAAAAAAACACACAGGCATGTACTAGTTACAGCTCAGGTTCTCATGGATCATGATTTGTAATACAATTATGTACAAAACTGTCGTAGAGTTTAATCAATATAGTTATTTCTTTGTAACACATCCTCACGCTTTGCTAAAAAAAACTACAGCAAAAACAAAAATTAAAAGCTACAAGCATTTCTTAGCTGCTGTCCTCAGTCATGTGCAGTCCAGACAGCAATTCATGCTTGTATAGAGTTAGTGAATACAAATTTCAACAACTGAGCTGGGAGAAACTCTGACCTACCGTCAATGGATAACAAAGCCTGTCTTAGAGGTACATGAGCCGTACAATAATTTAGTCATGGGAGAACAAACTGTAACATTGCAGAAACTGTTGAACCTTTTCAATAAAAAGCTTGACAGACTTGCCAAAACCACTATCATTGATTATTACATCAAGCCAAAGAGTGCAGAGCTTTCAAAGAAAGGATGCAATAATCTTTGCAAAACACAACCACTGAATACTAATGTGTTAGAAAGTGCAGTAAAAGATGCTTGCCAAAGAATTCACTGAGAACGAATAGAAGAAATATACAAACTGTATTTTTGGGACTATAATGCACACTTAAAATCCTTTCATTTGCTCAAAAATCAACAACACGCCGATGCTTCTAATTTACTGAATAATTGTGGTTGTGCTTACCGACCTCAAAGCAATTTTATTTGGTACATGGTGTAGTTATAAGTGTGATCGGTGGTTTGCAGTAGCACATAAAAGATACGTGTGGACTGCAAGATGACGCTAGCAAGCAAGCCCAAAACTTACATTTTTAATTGAGAATATAGAACAAAACACAGGGCGCTCAAAAATCTGTCAAAATGTATTAGTGCAATTTTGGTTTCGCAAAATTATGCAAAACCAACTTCTCTTACCTATTGGTTCCTGCTGTGAATTTGGGGATCTGCATTTGCGCAAGTCCACCATTGTAGTACATGCCGACACAGTAGTCAATAAGCTTCTTCATTTTTTCTCTAACCTCTTGTAGTGGGGCATTCATCCTCCGCTGTTGCTATTTCTAATATAAAGTAGTGTACAATTCTAACTTATATCTGTCAGTAGACTCGCTATGGAAGCGCTAAAAGCTACCAGTACATTGGTATTAAAAAGATGACGTGGAGAAGAGGTGGATGTAGTGCCACGTAAATAAGACCACCCACAAAACGGCACAACCCGAGAAGACAGTCCGAAAGCGGCTTGAAGATGGTCAGTGAAACATAATCTAAGCAACATTTTGACCAATGAACCACCATTACATGTGTAGTAGACCACAAGGAAGGCTTTTAAATGTAGAAAAGAAAATCCGAATACAACCCCTTTATTGCGCCTTATAATCCGGTGCGCCCTATTGTCCGACAAATACGAAATTGCCCGATTTATATTTGGTTGCGCTACCCACAATTGTACTTCATTTTAAAATGAATGTAAATGCTATCCAACTACAAATACTTATTTATATAGATTGGTCCAAATTTAACAATAAGCAAATACTTTAAAAAAACAAAACATTTTTAAGCTCAGTGTATCATTGACCCTCAGAAAAGACAAATATTGAGCTGTGCGCCCACAATGACACAAAGTATGTTTGGTCATGGCTTTCAAATCTGAACACTATACAGTAACCGCTGCCATTTGTAATGGCATTATGATTTGGAGATGTTTTGCGGCCCTAATGTCTGGTACACTGCACGTAGTAAATGGAATCATAAAGGAGGACTATCAATCAATGTTTATTTATCAATCAATCAATCAATGTTTATTTACATAGCCCTAAATCACAAGTGTCTCAAAGGGCGACTACCTCCTAACTCTTTAAATTCCCCCTGAAATCAACAGCTGAGCGGCTAGAAGTTGTACACAATTAGTTATTCCAAAAAGACGATAACCCCAACTGGTTTTGAAATGGATAAAGCAGGAAAACATAATGTTTCTGAATGGCCCTCCCAAAGCTCAGCCCTCGATCCTATTGAATATTTGTGTATTATATTTAAAAGCAGAGGTCCATGCCAGGGAACCAAACAATGTAGATTAACTCTACCAATTCTGCCAAGAGTAGTGGTTAAATATCCAGCCAGGATCATGCCAGATGCGTGTTGATGTCGGCAAATAGCTTTCTATTGAGGTAAAACTTGTTAAGGGACTTTAAAACTAAGCATTTGTGGTGGTGCATGTTTATATTTGAGCCAGTGCAATTTAAAGAAAATACTAAATAAATTCAAACGTGTGCATCTTTTTTATGTTTAAAAAAATAATTGAATAGGTACGTTCAATATATAGGAAGAAACCCAACACCCACACACCATTGCTCTTTTTTCTTTAGCAGCTGTGCGGGAACTGCACATTTTTGGGAATTTTGCCTATCAGTCACAATCCCTATGTAAGACGAGAACACATAGCCTTCCAGCTATAAAGCGTTCTAAAAACATCCAAACACCTCCATCAAGGTTTTATATACATGCTGTAAGTATATATGTAATGTAGTAACAGGCAAATTAATAATAACATGTCATATTGACATATTTTTCCCATTTTAAACATACAGACGCTAGGGCTGGGCGATAAATACACTAAATGTAAACATTTTTATTTCAAATGTAACCTTCCTATGATTATAATACCCTCAGCTATCAAGGCAGAAAAGAAAGGAAATGTCAACACAACCATAAAAAACACTCAAACAATCAATGTAAACAAAATTCTAAAATCACAATAAACATCAATAAACATCTTCAAATTACAAAAATAGGGAATATTTAAGAAATGCTAAATAAAGAGTAACAAAATAGTGCAAATGTAAACAGAGAAACCTGGGCAGAACATTTTTTTTGCAGGTTTACTGCCAGGAAGTTATGTGAAGTGAATTATATGTATATAGCGCTTTTCTCTAGTGACTCAAAGCGCTTTACATAGTGAAACCCAATATCTAAGTTACATTTAAACCAGTGTGGGTGGCACTGGGAGCAGGTGAGTAAAGTGTCTTGCCCAAGGACAAAACAGCAGTGACTAGGATGGCGGAAGCGGGGATCGAACCTGCAACCCTCAAGTTGCTGGCACGGCCACTCTACCAACCGAGCTATACCACCCCAATGTGGTCTGTGTAACATTTAATTTGGTCTATTATTCTTATTTAAGTATGTAAATGAATTTATGTCATGCAATCTCAGGGCATTCAATCGTTCGCAACTGGACTGTTTGATTTGTCTAAGAAGACGTTTTGCCTTCCATCCAAGTCGGCTTCATCAGTTCATGTACACAGACTTAGATTAGTCAGATCTAGTCTGTCATGCAGTAACTATTATTTAAATATTATTGGAGCAAATTAATATTTTAAAGTAGCACATTTGTTATATTGTGTTACTTTTTTTATTTATAGAGTCCTGCGCTTTAGTTTGTACCAGTTGATTCCGTATATCCGAATCGGGAACGGGCGACGGTTGAAAAGAAAAGATGAGCGTGGCGAAGGACTACGGTACGTTTGGAAAAAAAATCCCCAAAAACTGCTATGCTATCAAGGTGACTTTTCCTGTTCCATCAACAATTGTTCGCTTTCTGTAGCACTCATTTTTACTTTCTCTTGTCACTGTCAATACCTCATGATCTGATTGATAATCGCAACTATCTATCAACTGTATGTGCCCATCGCCTACACTGCCCACATTCCTGAGTTGTTGATTCAGAAGGCCTCGGCAGATTTCATACAGAGTTGGCAACAAGCTAGCTGAATTCTGGTTGGATAAAAACTCTTAACGTAAAAAACAGCAACATTGGAGCCTTATATAGCATTTAAAAAATGATGAATACTTTTATACATTTAGGGAAAGTAAATTAAAAATAAAATTAACTTTTATTGATTTATGATCATAATTTATGTTAGGCCAGCAGAGAAGGCCTTGCTGGCCCTGATGGCCCGCCACTGAGTCGTATTTACATGCCAAAAGCCTTCTCCGGGACATCTCCACCCCGTCAGCCACGTTGTAGTTTTTAGCGCTTCCGTATCGAATCTACTGACAAATATAGGTTAGAACTATACACTAATTTTATAAGAAATGGCAACAGCAGAATATTTTGTCATGCATGTATGTGCATATACGAGCCAAGAAGGAACTTCAGAACCGAATAAATCAAGGCATTTTAATGGTTAGTTTGTTGTGTTTTTAAGTCCATAAAGTTTTAAGTATAGAGTAGGGATTTCACGATATCAAAATCTCATGGTACAATAGTGTCACGGTGTTAAGGCCACGGGACTACAATATAGTGGGATTGTCCCAGAAAAAAAGTAAAAATGCCATAGTATGTAAAATGAAGTGGCAGGAATGTTTAGGATGAACACACTCTAACTAAACACAAACATAATGCTCAGATGTTCTAATCATATTTATTACTAAAAACATGTATTTTTAAGTAAAGTATTTGTGCGGAAACATCCACTGTTTCAAGCAAATATAAAATAAGAAACATTTACAGTTGAGTGTCTTTAAAGTGACAACGTAGACATCCAGTGTAAAACAATACGGTAATCAACTTTTACTTTCTGAGGAGCAGTGTCCCTTGCAGTGGACATTTTATTAATATCCCTTTGGAAAATGCTGATTTATTGAAAAGTTAACTGACATTTTAACGTTTAATATTGTAAATACCTCACAAATGTATGTTTAGCTTCTACGGCTTCAAAACTATTTTCCGGGTGATGGTTTATCAAGTAGCCTCCCATATTTCCCGCGGTTTGCAGAGTCTGCGCTCCCACTAGGCCAGGGCAATTCAACAACATAATTAAGAGGGCCACAGTTTTAAGAGCCCAAGGGCTCAGATGCCGAACGTCGAAATGTGTATGTTTTGTCAGAGAGTGCCTCCGCAGGTTACATTTCTTTTAGAGTACATTTACTTCAGTTCATTTATTTCAAAATTCAAACAAAATAGTATGATAAAAATAAATCAGTTTACTTAATTCCAAAGTAAACACATCAGTTTACACACTGCATTGTCATTTAATTCATTATTCTGCTCTCACGACTCGTATCCAGCATGTGCAGCTCGTTAAAAAAAGGAAGCTCCAGACGAAAGTGCGGCACTTTGCTTTGCAGTACGCAGACTTTATTACCTCTGCCAAAGAGGTTATGTTTTTGCCAGGATTTGTTTGTCTGTTTGTTAGCAACATAACTAAAAAAATTATGGATTGATTTTCATGAAATGTTCAGGAAATTACCATAAAAAAACATTTACTCTACTATGAAGACACTTCTCCCGAATGCTTCCTCTTTTCCTTCTCTTTACTATGTTCCACGCACCCACCTTGCCTGTTCTGTGATGTGCAGAGAATTATGGAAGCTGTAGTTTATTTTCAGACTGGCCAACGCAAAAGCACCAGAAAAAAACTACACTCACCAAGCTTTTTTTTGACACGTCACACGTCACAGCATTATTGTGAGGATTTTTAAACCCCAATACTGCAGTATCTCCAATACCATTACATTACTAATATACAGTCTAAGTCAGTGGTCACCAACCTATTAACCTATCTACCCTGGTCTCAGCTAAAAACCAAAGCAAGATCTACCAATGTGTCAACTAATATATATATATATATATATATATATATATATATATATATATATATATATATATATATAGAGAGAGAGAGAGAGAGAGAGAGAGAGATGTCCGATAATATCGGCAGTCCGATATTATCGGCCGATAAATGCTTTAAAATGTAATATCGGAAATTATCGGTATCGGTTTCAAAAAGTAAAACTCATGACTTTTTAAAATGCCGCTGTACGGAGTGGTACACGGACATAGGGAGAAGTACAGAGTGCCAATAAACCTTAAAGGCACTGCCTTTGCGTGCCGGCCCAATCACATAATATCTACGGCTTTTACCACACACAAGTGAATGCAAGTCATACTTGTTCAACAGCCATATAGGTCACACTGACGGTGGCAGTATAAACAACTTAAACACTGTTACTGTCAGAGTGTGCTGGTGATGAACCCCAAGATGCAGAGATGGTGGCAGGCATTGAGCAGGAAAACATGATTTAATGTTCAAAATAAAGCAAAAACACAAACTAGGAACAGGCAAAATGGAAACAGGAACCAGAAAACAGAAAAACTGGAAATAGCAAACGGCTAACAGGATCTGGCTAACAGGAAAACAAGAAGCTAGGAGAAACCAACTGTTAATAGCTATAAGGAACAGCTGACTGCTATGACGACAGCGACAAGGACAGGTAGACACTACAATAATCCAGCCCTGACTGGAGGGGAAGGCAGGTTTAAATAGCAGCTGGCTGATTGACACCAGGTGTGGCCAGGTGCCAATCAGCCGCAGCTGAGGGGAAGCAGCACTCAGGGAGACAATCAGGAAATAACTAAAATAAGAGCGCTGACAGGAAATGACAGAGGAAAAACCAAAACATAACTAAACTGTCAGGTACAAGCCTGACAGTTACAAATATGCGCCACACTGTGAACCCACACCAAACAATAATGACAAACACATTTCGGGAGAACATCCGCACCGTAACACAACATAAACACAACAGAACATATACCCAGAATCCCTTGCAGCACTAACTCTTCCATATTTTAAGCCATGTCCACACAAACACGGAGAGTTTCAAAAACACATATTTGGGGTTAAAACAATCTCCATCCACACAAGTGTTGTTCCAAAAGTGTCTATGTCTACACACAAACGCATACACTTGCTGTCAGGCCCATTTTGTCCAATCAGAAGTCTGAAAAAAACAGCAATATCTGACTTGGTGGCATTAGACCTCCTTTAAGTTTATTTTGATATACCGGTACTAAACCTACAATTACATGTACATTATCTTTAAAACCAGCCTGCACGTACACAGAGCCCTGGGAACAATATTATCCCTTTTGTTCAGTGTTTAAAGCACACATGCACGCCTGTGCTGCTGAAACCCAACACTGATAGAATTATAAGCAACATGGTGATGTATTACATGTGCAGTGAAGTGTACATTATTTCTAAAATCAGCCACACTAAGGAGTCAAGGAAACCTTTTTGCATGTTTAAGGGAATTATAAAGCATTTAATCATGGATATAGTGACATACTACATGTGTAATGAAGTGTATATTGTCTTTAACATCAGTAAAAACTACAAGGAGGAAGCTACATTATGTTTTGTTTTAGTTGCTTGGTCGCTTTTTACGGGCGAACACGGTCGCCCCCGGCTTCATCTACAAGAATGGAAGCAAGACACGTAAGTTAACTTCATGATTTGTCATTAAACACACTGCAAAAAGTCAGTGTTCAAAAACAAGAAAAAAAATACAAAAATTAGGGATATTTTATTTGAACTAAGCAAAATTATCTGCCAATAGAACAAGAAAATTTGGCTTGTCAAGACTTTCCAAAACAAGTAAAATTAGTTAACCTCAATGAACCCCAAAATACCTTAAAATAAGTATATTCTCACCAATAACATCTGTACTACTATATGAGTACATATTTTCTATTGTTTCATTGAAAATAAACCAGCAAAGTCCATTTGGCTGTCATCTGTTTTAATTATGAGACACAATTGTGTCGAAGTCATGTTTTGTTATTTCATGCTTGAAATAAGAAATTATTACTTTAAAAAAGCAGTGTTATACTTGTGAGTGTTGATGACACAGCTTTGCAACAGTTGATATTCTAGTTTCAAGCATGTTTTACTCAATATAGGTCATCAAATCTCAGCAACAAGCTGTAATATCTTACTGAGATAATTTAGGACCAAAACCCTTAAAACAAGTAAAACACTCTAACATAAAATCTGCTTAGTGAGAAGAATGATCTTATCAGACAGAAAATAAGCAAATTTCACCCTTATTAGAGATATTTAATCTTACTTAGATTTCAGTTTTTGCAGTGCAAGGACTAAAAACATAAGATAATGTTGCACCTTTCTTATGACACAGAGCAAAAAGTCTTGCTTGTCAAAGTTGTCCCATCAGCTGGAGGTTCCACAGCGATCATATCCAAAACAGCTGACCGTCATTTGCTCCGGCGGGAGTGTCGCAAAGCCCATTTTGATGTGTCTCTTTTATTAATGTTGAGTGAAAAGAGCAGCATGTTTACGTTCAAACATACAGTAGGTCATCTTATAGTGTGTTTAAAAGCAGCAAGGCAGTGTTGTTGAGCTTGGAAATGACAGCGCATTACCGTGATGTCATCACAAGTCTCTGTTTGTGCCGTGTACACCCATACTAGAGATGCGCGGATAGGCATTTATTTCATCCGCAACCGCATCAGAAAGTCGTCAACCATCCGCAATCCACCCGATCTAACATTTGATCAGAACCGCATCCGCCCGCCATCCGCCCGCACCCGCCTGTTGTTATATATCTAATATAGACGATGCAAGGCATTAGTGAGGTTATAAAGCTTTTGCCTGTTAAAGAAAGGAGACTGATCCAATGCAGCACAGACATTCGCGTGCCACGCTGTCACGACCCAGACGCACACCAGTGCGCAATCATATGGGAGCCGCGCTGAGCGCACCTCCAAGCGCGTCTCGCTGCAGGCGACGGCCGGGTATATGGGCCCGACGCTCCAGCGCCATCCATTTTCAGGGCTAGTTGATTCGGCAGGTGGGTTGTTACACACTCCTTAGCGGGTTCCAACTTCCATGGCCACCGTCCTAGCTGCTGTCTATATCAACCAGGGTGAGCCCCACCCCTTTCGTGAGCGCACTGCGCGCGGAGTGACCAGCTGTTACGCGCCCCCGGCAACAGGGGTGGCGGGCAGGTAAGCTGCGCGGGCGGAGCGCGCGGAGTGACCCCTGTTACGAGCCCCCGGCCACGGGGGTGGCGGGCAGGTAAGCTGCTTACCTGCTGCGCGTGACGCCGGCCGCGGCGAAGGCGGACGAGGCGGGGTGTCGGTGCGGTGGACGCGGTGGTGATCCTGGACGTGCGTCGGGCCCTTCTCGCGGATCGCCTCAGCTACGGCTCCCGGTGGGGCCCTCTCGGGGGAAGGGGACTCGGTCCCGGACCCGGCGAGGCGTCCCTTCTCCGCTCCGTAAAAGTGTCCATCTCTTTTCTTTTTTTTTCTTCTGTTGTGGCATATGCTGCAGGTGCCTGCTCGTTTTTCGTATGTGGGTAACAACATTTAACTATGTATATATATTTCCGAATTGGTTTAACTGCCACCCGCCTGAATCTATTTAAAATCTAATTTTTTTTTAACCACCCGACCCGACCCGACCCGCGGATAAAATCTAATTTTTTTAAATTTCATCCGCCCGATCCGCGGATAATCCGCGGACTCCGCGGTTGTACCCGCAAACCGCGCATCTCTAACGCATACGCTAAGCGGAGAGTTTTGGAACTCTACTTTTTGGCCAGCCTTTGCAAAAATCTGCGTTTTTTAAGACAAAAGTATGCGTCTGCGAGTGGACAGAGGCCTAAACGCAGAGATAAGTATGCGTTTATTAAGTGTCTGTGTTTGTGTGGACTTGGCCTTAGTTTGGACTACAACTGAATAAAACCTCGAACATGTATGGAGCTATCCGCTGACGTAACAATGGCAAAATATGTCACAATTGTCTCAAATCCCAAACGTCTTGTTTGGAAAGAGGCAAAAGTGTTTTATCAATACCTCCGCCACGTCCTCATGGTTTGAATTCAAATTGTCAGGGGTTATGTAGAGCCCAAATACACAAAAGTAGGTGCGAACCGCAAAGAAAAGTTGGTTTTGCATAATATGAACCATGAAATGCAGCTAGGGGTGAATTATTATGTACAAATTTTCGGATGTCAGTGTGTCAAAGTCAAGGATGAATGCGCTTGACGGGGTTTTAGCAAAATTCGATGTTAATGGAGTTTAGGGTTCTATGGTATACCGGTATTAGTATAGTACCGCGATACTAATGAATCATATTCGGTTCTATACCGCCTCTGAAAAGTACGGGTCCCGCAACCCCCCCGTCCCCCCCTCGTCGTCACATCGTGTCATTGCTGGTTTACGAGCAGAGGAGCATGTTCGGTAGCACACAATCACGGAGTACTTACAAGCAGACACAGTGTGTAGACAGAAAAGGGAGAACGGGCGCATTCTGGTTTAAAAGCTGACGATAAAGGTGTGGTTATAACACTGAAACGCCCTCATGAAGAGGTGCTTTAAGACATGGCTAGCTAGCTTGCGGCTAATGTCCATCGGCCGGCAGTGTTTTAGCTACTTCTAAATCACTAATCCTCGCCTCCATGGCGACAAAGAAAGTACGTTTCTTACAAGTATCATCCCTGCAGGACGAGGAATAGCTAAACATGCTTCACTACATACCGTAGCTCACCGGCGTCACAATGTAAACAAACGCTATTGGTGGATCTACATCCACTGTAATAATATCAAGTACAATAGCGTATCTAGTCGATACTACTATGATTACGTCGATATTTCTTGGCATCACAACATCTTCTTTCATTTAAAAAAAAATGTATATTATGTTTATAAACTCAGGAAATATGTCCCTGGACACATGAGGACTTTGAATATGACCAATGTATGATCCTGCAACTACTTGGTATCGGATTGATACCCAAATTTGTGGTATCATCCAAAACTAATGTAAAGTATCAAACATGATTATTACATTTGAACAGAAGTGTAGATAGAACATGTTAAAAGAGAAAGTAAGCAGATATTAACAGTAAATGAACAAGTAGATTAATAATTCATTTTCTACCCCTTGTCCTTAATAATTTTGACAAAATAATTAAAATAAAATGACACAATATGTTACTGCATATGTCAGCAGACTAAATTAGGAGCTTTTGTTTGCTTACTTACTCATAAAAGACAAGTTGTCGTGTATGTTGACTATTTTATTTAAGGACAAACTTGCAATAAGAAACATATGTTTAATGTACCTTAAGATTTTTTGTTAAAATAAAGCCAATAATGCAATTTTTTGTGGTCCCCTTTATTTAGAAAAGTACTGAAAAGTATGGAAATAATTTAGGTACCAGTACCGGTACCAAAATATTGGTATTGGTACAACACTAATGGAGTTTGATGATCCCATACCTGTCTTAGCTACACGTTTGTGTCTGTGATGTGTTCCAGAAAGACTGAGAGGGTAACTTAAACTGACTCTCGCCAGATCCTTGTAGTTCGCTGAGCTCCACACAAGAATCTGGGACTTCTCAATAGGAGATGTATTTCAGAAGGCGGGGCCTTGTAAAAAAAAAATAATTGTATGTGATTGGATAAACCACTTGTCTGTTATCTTGAACGACGTGCTACTTCAACCACCCACATCGAAATCAACCCGTGAAGCTGATGAGAGCGACGCTGGGAAATCCAAAACAGAACAGCCGACATTATGACGACTGGGTTCTGCATTCGTCCCATTTCCTTCACCACCAGTGGAGCGATTTGGTAAATCAAACTCTTGCCAAACCCGGTCGGAAAAAGAGCCAAAACATCCTTGCCCGTAAGAAATGCCTTCCAAACCGTTTTCTGTTCATCTTTTAAAGAATTAATATTCGATAAATTTGACAAAACAGTTGCAATAGCAGAATCAATGTCAGCATACCATTGTTGTTTGAATCAAACAGTCGCTTCGGCGCTACGTCACATCTATGAAATCCCGCCCGGCGATCCTGATTGGTTCACTATTTTTTGCTATCTTGAAGGAGTTTGCCTTGCCCTCGATCCCAGATCCTTGTGTGGAGCTCAGCGAACTACAAGGATCTGGCGAGAGTCAGGTTAAGGGTAACCCACTGTCATACCACATAGGTTTATTAGACCATGCTTAATGGAGACTTACTTCATCTGTTTCACGATGGTGCTTTTCCCTGACTCTCCGGCCCCTGAGGGGACAAGAGCAGAGAAGATCATGTAAACAGGGTGGATTCGTGCACCTCTGCGTGTGCATGTGTGAGAGAGCGCAAGATGGAGTGAGAGTATAGGGACACAAAAGTCAAAATGGGGAGGATGGGAGATAAAGAAAATAAAAATAAAATACAACAGGAGGCTGCAGACATTCTTCCCAAAAAATCGTGCTTTGTTTAATCCCCTTGAACCCTGCATGAATAACTAACAGGCCAATCAATGAGTCCATCTCAGCAACAGAAACCAACATAATGCTGCTGCTTGAAAGCCATATTTTAGCAAAGAACCCCACACCTGCCTTATGATGTACAGCAGGCCTGTGTTTAATGAGGAGTGATGGATTATCAATGAGGGCGTGTACAGATGGACATCTCATGCATTGACTTCCATTCAGTGCACCACTCCTCGCTCATATTGTTACTGTAAGAACACATTTGCACCACTCTCTCCGATCTTACCGAGCAGCAGCAGCTTGACATCTTTAGCTGCGGTGAGTCCGTCCTCCTTGAGGTTCTTCTCGATGGCTTTGCTCCGGTCCAGAGCCGCCCTCTCCTCTGCACTCAGAGTACATCCCATGGTTAGAGAACACAGCTTGATAGCGTTACCGGGAACTGGACCCGCGGGGAAAAAAATATAGCAATTAAAAAGTCCCTGCTTTCTGTCCTTCGTTCTCTCTGGGCAGCTCCCTCTCTGCTCTCCGGCGCTCTCGAAGGGTACCGTTAGAACATTTAAATATCGGATCCACTCGGTTTGGTCCGGGTAGCAAAACCACTTTATGTGCGTCCGTCTGTCCGCCTGTCGTGTTTTTTTTTGTTTTGTTTTGTTCTCTCGTCTCTTTAAATCACGGTTACCGGTTCAGTTGCTCTCCACTTCCTTATCGCATTGTTTGCCGTCGACTTGTCTTCGTTGGGATCCGCCAAAGCTTACAGCCTCCCGGTGTCTCCGGTAGGGGCTCAGTCAGTCAGTCAGAGCTTCGTTACTTCATTCGTTCTCTTGCAGGGTGCTGACGTCAGAAGAGTTGGGGGGAGAAGAAAAAAAAAAAAAGTGAACAAGTGGGCAGAGGGAAAGGAAAGCATCTTTGGCCTCTCCCAGTGGCGCCACCTGGTGGTGTGTCGAAGTACGGAGCAACTATACTCCGATGCCATCATGTAAATACAGGGCTTGTGTTGCCCACCCATCCATCCATTTCCTACCGCTTGTCCCTTACAGGGTCGCGGGGGGTGCTGGAGCCTATCTCAGCTGCATTCGGGCAGTAGGCGGGGTACACCCTGGACAAGTCGCCACCTCCTCACAGGGCCAACACAGAGAGACAGACAACATTCACACACTAGGGCAGGGGTCGGCAACCCGCGGCTCTAGAGCCGCATGCGGCTCTTTAGCGCCGCCCTAGTGGCTCTCTGGAGCTTTTTCAAAAATGTATGAAAAATGGAAAAAGATGAGGGGGGAAAAAATATATTTTTTGTTTTAATATGGTTTCTGTAGGAGGACAAACATTACACAAACCTCCCTAATTGTTATAAAGCACACTGTTTATATTAAACATGCTTCACTGATTCGAGTATTTGGCGAGCGCCGTTTTGTCCTACTAATTTTGGCGGTCCTTGAACTCACCATAGTTTGTTTACATGTACAACTTTCTCCAAATTTCGGGGGACGTGTTTTATGCCACTTCTTTTTCTGTCTCATTTTGTCCACCAAACTTTTAACGTTGTGCATGAATGCACAAAGGTGAGTTTCGTTGATGTTATTGACTTGTGTGGAGTGCTAATCAGACATATTTGGTCACTGTATGACTGCAAGCTAATCGATGCTAACATGTTATTTAGGATAGCTATATGTACATATTGCATCATTATGCCTCATCTGTAGGTATATTTGAGGTCATTTAGTTTCCTTTAAGTCCTCTTAATTCAATTTATATCTCATGACACACTATCTGTATGTAATATGGCTTTTAATTTTTTGCGGCTCCAGACAGATTTGTTTTTGTATTTTTGGTCCAATATGGCTCTTTCAACATTTTGGGTTGCAGACCCCTGCACTAGGGCATTGGTTCGCAAATGGGGGTACGCGTACCCCTGGGGGTACTTGAAGGTATGCTAAGGTGTACGTGAGATTTTTTTTAAATCTTCTAAAATTAGCAACAATTCAAAAATCCTTTATAAATATATTTATTGAATAATACTTCAACAAAATATGAATGTAAGTTCATAAACTCAGTGAAGCACAAGCTCAGGTTTCTCACTAAAATGTCTGTCAAAAAGAACTGTGAAAAGAAATGCAACAATGCAATATTCCGTGTTGACAGCTAGATTTTTTTGTGGACATGTTCCATAAATATTGATGTTAAAGATTTCTTTTTTTTGTGAAGAAATGTTTAGAATTAAGTTCATCATTTCAGATGGATCTCTATTACAATCCCAAAAGAGGGCACTTTAAGTTGATGATTACTTCTATGTGTAGACATATTTATTTATAATTGAATCACTTGTTTATTTTTCAACAAGTTTTTAGTTATTTTATATCTTTTTTTCCAAATAGTTCAAGAAAGACCACTACAAATGAGCAATATTTTGCACTGTTATACAATTTAATAAATCAGAAACTGATGACATAGTGCTGTATTTTACTTCTGTATCTCTTTTTTTCAACCAAAAATGCTTTTCTCTGATTAGGGGGTACTTGAATTAAAAAAATGTTCACAGGGGGTACATCACTGAAAAAAGGTTGAGAATCACTGCACTAGGGCAGTGGTTCAACTTCTTAACCTTTTTGGAGGTACCGAACCCCACCAGTTTCATATGCGCATTCACCGAACCCTTGTTTAGTGAAAAATAAAATATATATATTTTTTCCAAATTCAAGACAAAGTTATATGCTTTTGGTAACACTTTAGTATGGGGAACATATTCTAAGTAACAAAGACTTAATTTAGAGTCATTTGGTTAGGGTTAGGGTGAGAGGGTTAGGGCCAGGGTTAGAGGGTTAGGGTTATAATAAGGCCATGCCGAATAAGGCATTAATAAGTACTTAATAATGACTAGTTAAGAGCCAATATGTTACTAATTTGCATGTTAATAAGCAACTAATTAATGTTGAATATGTTCCCCATACTAAAGTGTTACCATGTTTTTTTACCTGTGCACAAAATGAACCGTGCATGAACATCACCTTGTTCAAAGAACAAAACCAACACAGTGCATAAACTCACAACAAATTACACACCTGCAAATCAGTCTGACTTCTGCTGTTGCCGTATCCGTAATACGCCGATAGGGAGAAGTTTTTATTCACACGATGAATCGGGTGTGTTTTGACCTCCGCCGAACCCCTGAGTCCGACTCACCGAACCCTTAGGGTTTGATCGAACCCAGGTTAAGAACCACTGCACTAGGGCCAATTTAGTGTTGCCAATCAACCTGCCTGTGTTGCCGTTACCAATAATGATATTGATACTTTTCAATTGTATTTTGATTTTACCTTTATTGGTTACTGATTGTTATCAGTAACCTGCTCAGTGGCCTAGTCGTTAGAGTGTCCGCCCTGAGATCGGTAGGTCGTGAGTTCAAACCCCGGTCGAGTCATACCAAAGACTATAAAAATGGGACCCATTACCTCCCTGCTTGGCACTCAGCATCAAGGGTTGGAATTGGGGGTTAAATCACCAGAAATGATTCCCGGGTGCGGCCATCGCTGCTGCTCACTGCTCCCTTCACCTCCCAGGGGGTGATCAAGGGTGATGGGTCAAATGCAAAGAATAATTTTGCCACACCAAGTGTGTGTGTGTGACAATCACGTTTTAACTTCAAACAGAGATTTTTGGCAAAAAATATTATATCAACAAAATTGTTTGTGAAAAATGTAACCACATAAACACAGGAATATAGGACAATTCCTAGTTTACATTTTAAACGTATTGTGTAGTTATTGTGTTACAGTGTAGCAATATGGGGAAATAACTACAAAAGTACACTTCATTCATTAACGATGTTACAAAAAAGATCAGTTAGAATAATACATAATGTTGGATATAGAGAACATACAAACCCTTTATTTATTGAATCAAAAATACTGAAATTCTACGACATAGGGAAATTGCAAACAGCTAAAATTATACACAAAGCAAACTATAATCTGCTACCCAAGAATATACAACAATTCTTCTCAACAAAAGAGGAGAAATATAATCTTAGAGAAAAATGTAATTTAAAACATGTGTACACACGTACAACACTAAAGACATTCAGTATATCAGTATGTGGAATTAAATTATGGAATGGATAAAGAAAAGAAATCAAACAATGTACTAATATGATCCACTTCAAGAAACTCTTCAAACTTAAAGTGTTTACAAAGTACAAAGAAGAAGAACCATGATAAACATTCTGAATTTATCTCATACATCCATTCATTTTCTAGATAATGTTACTCATCTCACCATATGAAATACAACTTACTTCACCAATTATCACGGTGGGAGAGGGGTTAGTGCATCTGCCTCACAATACGAAGGTCCTGAGTAGTCTTGGGTTCAATCCCGGGCTCGGGATCTTTCTGTGTGGAGTTTGCATGTCCTCCCCGTGACTGCGTGGGTTCCCTCCGGGTACTCCGGCTTCCTCCCACCTCCAAAGACATGCACCTGGGGATAAGTTGATTGGCAACACTAAATTGGCCCTAGTGTGTGGATGTGAGTGTGAATGTTGTCTGTCTATCTGTGTTGGCCCTACGATGAGGTGGCGACTTGTCCAGGGTGTACCCCGCCTTCCGCCCGATTGTAGCTGAGATAGGCTCCAGCGCCCCCCGCGACCCCAAAGGGAATAAGCGGTAGAAAATGGATGGATGGATGGATACTTATGGAGTATATTGTCAATAAATTAAGAACAGGAAGTGAACAAAAGTTTTAGCAACTGCTATGTAAAGAAAAAGGGGTAGGATTAAATAAGCTCTGCTTCTTCCTACTCCTTTTTTGAACATCTTGAATAGAGAAATTGGAAATTGTGGTGTATCATGTTGTATGCATGCATGTTCCAAATAAACTCAAACTCAACTCAACTCAACTTTATTCAATGTCTTTGGCTACAACATACAGTGCATTCGGAAAGTATTCGCAATGCAATACTTTTCCCACCTGTTGTTATATTACAGCCTTATTCCAAAATGGAATAAATTAATTGTTGTCCTCAAAATTCTGCAGCCAATACCCCATAATGAAAATGCAAATTTTTATTGTTTTATATTTGTAAATGTATTAAAAATATGAAACTAAAACAATCACATGTATTCACAGACTTTGTTGATGCTCCTTTGGCAGCAATTACAGGAGGCCATAGAGATTAAAAAAAAAACATGTGTCTGGGGTCTGGTGTGTATATATATATATATATATATATATATATATATATATACAGTACAGGCCAAATTTTGGACACACCTTCTCCTCATTCAATGCGTTTTCTTTATTTTCATGACCATAAGAGATTGCCACTGAAGGCATCAAAACTATGAATGAACACATCTGGAGTTATGTACTTAACAAAAAAAGGTGAAATAACTGAAAACATGTTTTGTATTCTAGTTTCTTCAAAATAGCCACCCTTTGCTCTGATTACTGCTTTGCCCACTCTTGGCATTCTCTCGATGAGTGAAGTGAAGTGAAGTGAAGTGAATTATATTTACATAGCGCTTTTTCTCTAGTGACTCGAAGCGCTTTACATAGTGAAACCCAATATCTAAGTTACATTTAAACCAGTGTGGGTGGCACCGGGAGCAGGTGGGTAAAGTGTCTTGCCCAAGGACACAACGGCAGTGATCCCTCAAGTTGCTGGCACGGCCACTCTACCAACCGAGCTATACCACCCAAGCACACCTGTGAAGTGTTCTCAATTTTCTCACAATATACCCCACACATAATAAAATTAAAAAAACAAAAAAATTAACAAAAATAATAATAATGATCTCCTCCCTGAGCTGCTACCTTACCATGGTGGAGGAGTTTGCGTGTCCCAATGATCCTAGGAGCTATGTTGTCTGGGGCTTCTATGCCCCTGGTAGGGTCTCCCATGACAAACAGGTCCTAGGTGAGGGACCAGACAAAGAACAGCTCAAAGACTTCTATGAATACAAAAAAATTAGGACCAAGGTTTCCCTCGCCCGGACGGGCTTTCCAATGAGTTGTTTCCAGGGACAATGTTTGTCATAAAGTATTATGAATGTGAAACATGTACCATATGCTTCATCAACATCGTTTTCATTTTACACATAGTCCCAATTTTGCTTTTCGAACTCAATTTGAAAGCAATCATACGCTTCCCTGTGCATAGTCTACGTAATGTATTTTTGTCGACCATGTTACTTTTCTTATCGTTTCCATCATAGATTGTGAAAATTAGCAGATGATCACTGATGTCAGTTATAAGTAAGCCACTTGAAGTATTATTATCAAAATCATTGATATATATATATATATATATATATATATATATATATATATATATATATATATATATATATATATATATATATATATATATGTATATATATGTATATATATGTATATATATATATATATATATATATATATACATATATATATATATATATATATATATATGTATATATATATATATATATATATATATATATATAAAATCTCCTGATGATTGAGGGTACCCACCCTCATGAAACAGGCCTGTAGAGATGAAATAGTCTTGTGATTTTTTCCCACACATACATATATTGCGCTCTACTACGGTATCGAGCACTATTTTTTGGATAACCTTATTAAGACATATATATATATATATATATATATATATATATATTGTCAATAGAGCAGCACGGTGGTACAAGGGTTAGTGCATGTGCCTCACAATATGAAGGTCCTGAGTAGTCCTGAGTTCAATCCCGGGCTCGGGATCTTTCTGTGTGGAGTTTGCATGTTCTCCCCGTGACTGCGTGGGTTCTCTCCGGGTACTCCGGCTTCCTCCCACCTCCAAAAACATGCACCTGGGGATAGGTTGATTGGCAACACTAAATTGGCCCTAGTGTATGAATGTGAACATGAAAGTTGTCTGTCTATCTGTGTTGGCCCTGTGTTGAGGTGGCGACTTGTACTGGGTGTACCCCGCCTTTCGCCCGAATGCAGTTGAGATAGGCTCCAGCGCCCCCCGTGACTCCGAAAAGGACAAGCGGTAGAAAATGGATGAATGGATATTGTCAACAAGCGTGGCACAGTGTCCTGCAATTCTGCTTGGCTTTGTGATTTTAGGATTTAAACTGTATCAATGAAGTCATCAATGGACTTTTGCTTATTAGGGTTCAATAGGTCAATATTAATCACCACATAAGAAAATAATTTTTTGATTGATATCAGTAAATTGCCTTAATCCAGTCTTCAAATGTTGAAATACTTGACATAGGCGATTTAAATATACAACTGATGGTATTTTTACATTGTTCATGACATATTTCAATGGTTATGCATTCTAAGATGTTATCACAAAAAAAAAAAAAAAAAAAAAAAAAAATGTTTACCACTTTGTACTTCAGGTCCTTAATCACAGTCCTGTAAGTTTTATTAACTGTCATAGAGTAACTTGCATTTGGCTTTTGCTTTTGGCTTTTCTTAGGTACTGTAAAACGCTCAAGTCAAATCTGTAATAAAATCGGCCAACCTTCATGACTGCACGTTACTCAGTAACATCCTGGTTATAAAAGCAATTCAGTGGTAAAGATTGTGAGTTTGTAAAATCAAAAAAGTAAGTACTCTTCATAGTTGGGCCTTCAACATTGGTGCATGTATGTTGCAATGAGGGTTACTGGTTCAATCCCCACCTTCTACCACCCTAGTCACATCCGTTGTGTCCTTGAGCAAGAAACTTCCCCCTTGCTCCTGATGGGCCTGGTTAGCGCCGTGCATGGCAGCTACCGCCATCAGTGTGTGAATGTGTGTGTGTGAATGGGTGAATGTGGAAAATAATGTCAAAGCGCTTTGAGTTCCTTAAAAAAAAAGGTAGAAAAGTGCTATACAAGTACAACCCATTTACCATTTTACCATTTACCATCCACTCAAAACTGAAGTGTTAACCGTAAATTGCTTTTAAGATGTTGAGTATCTTGCCTTCATGAAAGTTGGTCGTTTTTGCTACAGATTTACATGACTTGGCATTCTACAGTAGCTAAAAATAGCCAACAATTCCACAAATGCAAGTCACTCTACTACAGTAAATGAAACCTGCAGGACCAATACAGACAATATGAATCAGTGATACACTTAGTCCATGATTTTGATTCACTTGTTCAATGCAAATTTCTGTTCAACTTGTAATATACCAAAATAGAAATGAGCCTTTACAATATAGATGTAACCATATGTTCTTTCACATACAGAGTTGTTATATATTCCCAAAAAAATGTAATAGTTTTAAAAGGACCATAGTGATATTTTCAAAACATACCATGGATGTAGGGATGCAACAATACACCGTATTATTGACAACAATGGTAAAAAAAAATCCTGATGGTTAGTATTACTTTTTAATTCAAAATTCTGGAGTTAAACAGTTAACTTGAATTAAATTTCTGCTAGTTTAAATGCTGATATGAATACAGAAGACATTAATGTCTTTGCCCTATTAGGAAACGACCCCGATCTAAATTTATACAAACACATTACGGTGGTACAGGGGTTAGTGCATGTGCCTCCCAATACGAAAGTCCTGAGTAGTTCTGGGATCAATCGGGATATTTCTGTGTGGAGTTTGCATGTTCTCCCCGTGACTGTGTGGGTTCCCTTTGGGTACTCCGGCTTCCTCCCACCGCCAAAAAAAACATGAACCTGGGGATAGGTTGATTGGCAACACTAAATTGGCCCTAGTGCAGTGGTTCTTTACATTGTTGGAGGTACCGAACCCCACCAGTTTCATATGCGCATTCACCGAACCTTTCTTTAGTGAAAAATAAAATGTTTTGGTTTTTTTTATATTCAAGAAAAAGTCATATGTTTTTTTATTGGTGCACAAAATGAACCGTGCATGAACATCACCTTGTTCAAAGAACAAAACCAACACAGTGCATGAACTCACAACAAATTACACACCTTACACACATTACCATGAATTGATTAACATGGACCCCGACTTAAACAAGTTGAAAAACTTATTCGGGTGTTACCATTTAGTGGTCAATTGTACGTAATATGTACTGTACTGTGTAAACTGTACTGTTTCATATAATGTATTCTCTTCCTTTGCAATCTGCTAGTAAAAGTTTCAATCGAACAATCAAAAAATCTGCAAATCAGATGGAAAATTAGAGGGAACATAATAATACGCTGATAGGGAGAAGTTTTTATTTACACGATAAGTCGAATGTGTCTTTACCTCCGTGGCGGAGGCTCCGCCGAACCCCTGAGGCCGACTCACCGAACCCCTAGGGTTCGATCGAACCCAGGTTAAGAACCACTGGCCTAGTGTGTGAATGTGAGTGTGAATGTTGTCTGTCTATTTGTGTTGGCCCTGTGATGAGGTGGCGACTTGTCCAGGGTGTACCCCGCCTTTCGCCCGAATGCAGCTGAGATAGGCTCCAGCACCCCCCGCGACCCCAAAAGGGACAAGCGGTAGAAAATGAATGGATGGATGGATGGACATTACTGTAAGAGCAACTAAGATATTTCATTGTGTAGAATTAACCGAAAAGCTGTGCTCTTTTAGCGCAGCGTAATCAATCTCTGCAGTACTCAGAGGAATACTCGACCGAAGTGCATTCAAATAGAGTAAGATGCAACAACGCCTGCCAGAACACTGTCAGTGAAGCATAACAAACACAAAACGTGATATTTCTAACAGTAGGTCTATTTATTGTAGTTATTTAAAGATAAACTTGGTTAGAAGATTTCTGGGTGTTTGGATGTACTTTTTCATTCAACAATACCGTGATAATAATAATAACCGTGATCATTTTGGTCCCAAAACCGTGATATAAAATTTTGGTATCATTTCATCCCTACATGGATGAAGACAATCTGTTGAAATTATTCAAGCAGTTCCATTTCCAACATTTGCCAGACTTTTTCAGCAAAAAGCAAATCCCCCAATAAGTGGGTCAAATACAAAAATAGATGTACCACTGTATCGTCAGAGGTGGGTAGTAACGCGCTACATTTACTCCGTTACATCTACTTGAGTAACTTTTGGGATAAATTGTACTTCTAAGAGTAGTTTTAATGCAACATACTTTTACTTTTACTTGAGTATATTTATAGAGAAGAAACGCTAATTTCACTCCGCTCCATTTATCTACATTCAGCTCGCTACTCGCTACTGATTTTTATCGATCTGTTAATGCACACTTTGTTTGTTTTGCTTTGTCAGACAGACCTTCAAAGTAGGATCTATCACATGCCTGCATTTCACCAATCAAATACACTCACTGGTGACGTTTTACTCCGTTTCACCAATCAAACAAAGCCAGGCGGTCACATGATTAACTGCACATAAAGTTTCAGCAGCAAACAACAACAACAATGGCAGAGACAACAACGAACGCAAACAACCCTGGCCTCACATAAAATCGATGTTCACGCTTCAGACAACCAAAAAAACAGTTATGTAATGCGTTGTCATATGTGTCTCCCCAAACAAGTGGACATTTCAGATTACATGAACTCAACGTCAAACTTGAGGAAGCACATGGCAGTAAGTAACGTTAGTAGATATTTTGGCTGTCACCGTAGGCTGATGTTAGCTTCCCTGCATTGAATCATTGTCAAATGTACATCGTGTGGGGACATTTATTAACGCACTGCAGCCTCATAGACACACACACACACACACACACACACACACACACACACATGCATAGAAACACCAGTCAGAAGTGCATAGTATGTTCCCAGGTGCAGCCCACACCTATCAGTTTATGGTTTATGTAAAGGCTAACTTGTTATTTTCCTTTGTAATCTCTGCCTACTGAGCCTATGGTGCTGTTAAGTTATTGTGGCTCAATTTGCCTTAATTTTTTTTATGTTAATGTATTATTATTTAATATATATTATTGTTTTAGTTGCTTAAGAGATATTCCTGGCTCTGAATTTGCTCATTGCTATTTTTATGTTTTTGTGCATTATTTAATAATAATAATAATAATAATGGATTTTGTATTTGTTGCCGTCATCATTAAACGAACAGGTTACTCATCAGTTACTCAGTACTTGAGTAGTTTTTTCACAACATACTTTTTACTTTTACCCAAGTAAATATTTGGGTGACTACTTCTTACTTTTACTTGAGTAATAAATCTCTAAAGTAACAGTACTCTTACTTGAGTACAATTTCTGGCTACTCTACCCACCTCTGTGTATCGTGTTCAACTTTAATTACAGATAACAATACAGGGGTAAAAGATGAGGACTATAGGCTCACAAGCATTTGGGAAATTAAACATCCATGATGTAGAACAAGAACATTAGGTAGCTCCGTAGATACGACGCTAACTGACAAACATAACACACATTTTGGACACCCCTGCTCAATTACTTTTTATGCGGTTCCTTTTTTTTTTAAATATAAAATTGGTTGAATACTGAATTAAGTGACCTCAGGAGACTTCGGATTAACTTGAACTAAAGCGGTGTACTGACATTTAACTTAGTAATGACCCATAAGAAGAGAACACTGAATGTCACTGTTATGCAGCCTTGCGTGACGTCAGTAACTGATTTCACTGCCAGGCAGCTTGTTTCACAACGCCAGGACGTCTATAAAAAGATTTTTGTCATGAAAAATTAATTTCAGCCTCACATATTACCACTTTCACAGCACTACATCAAAGTCCTTTACTTTTTGCAAGCTTACGGATGTGCTCTTCATTAGCCCTTTTTCCACAATTTCTAAAAACCAATAACTTTTTAATTGTTGGTAATCTATGTGGTTTGCCTTTACACCACATCTCAAAGTTCAGAGAAATTGATTCAAATAAGGATGCTTACAGTGCAGTATATATATATATATATATATATATATATATATATATGTATATATTGCCAAAAGTATTTGGCCACCCATCCAAATGATCAGAAGGTGTATACAATCAAGCACTTAGGCATGGAGACTGTTTCTACAAACATTTGTGAAAGAATGGGCCGCTCTCAGGAGCTCAGTGATTTCCAGCGTGGAACTGTCATAGGATGCCACCTGTACAACAAATCCAGTTGTGAAATTTCCTCGCTCCTAAATATTCCAAAGTCAACTGTCGGCTTTATTATAAGAAAATGGAAGAGTTTGGGAACAACAGCAACTCAGCCACGCAAACAGACAGAGCGGGGTCAGGGGATGCTGAAGCGCATAGTGCAAAGAGGTCGCCGACTTTCTGCACAGTCAGTTGCTGCGAGCTCCAAACTTCATGTGACCTTCCAATTAGCCCACGTACAGTACGCAGCAGTGACGTGCAGTGAGGTTTGAGGTTGGGGAGGCACTGACCCACTAGTCAGATTTACAAACATACAGTATGATGCTAAGTCACTGACCCACCAGTCAGATTTACAAACATACAGTATGATGCAATGGCATCGGCTCAAAATCACAAAAACACACAGTATGATGCTAGAAAAAAAATGTTAACACACTTAGCACACAATTAACACAGAACTGCAGAGCAGACACTAGACCAGGGGTCCCCAAACTTTTTGACTCGGGGGGGGCCGCATTGCGTAAAAAAAAAATTATATTCCTCACGCACTATTTGACTAAAAGAGTGCGCACTTGCAGCACGCTTGCGGCGTGGGCGCAATGATGTCACGTTATTGATGGGAAAATGCATTTTTAGACAATATGATTTGCCTGAGCGGCTATGAGACCCATACTTGCCAACCCTCACGGATTTTTCGGGAGACTCCCGAAGTTTAGCGCCTTTCCCGAAAACCTCCCGGGACAAATTTTCTCCCGAAAATCTCACGAAATTCAGGCGGAGCTGGAGGCCACGCCCCCTCCAGCTCCATGCGGACCTGAGTGAGCCTGTTTTCACGTCCGCTTTCCCACAATATAAACAGCGTGCCTGCCCAATCACGTTATAACTGTAGAATGATCGAGGGCGAGTTCTTGGTTTCTTATGTGGGTTTATTGTTAGGCAGTTTCATTAACGTCCTCCCAGCGCGGTAAAAACACACAACAACAGCAGTCACGTTTTCGTCTACCGTAAAGCAGTTTGTCTGCCGTAAACAGCAATGTTGTGACACTCTTAAACAGGACAATACTGCCATCTACTGTACATGCATATGTGACAATAACATCTAGGGCTTTTAGAGAGTACAGTGCACAACTGCGCACACAACAAGGAGACGAAGCAGAAGAACGAGGAAGATACAGCCGTGGCGACGCCGACGACGATTAAAATGAAGAAATACGCTTGTAAGTTCCAAGTCGCAGCTGCGATTGGACCTGGATAGCCTCCGGGAAAAAGTAGTGGACTACCAAGTGCTTGGCAGTGAAGATCTTCCTCAGGAAGCAAAGATTGACCGGTTTTGGGCCATGCTAGGGAGAGATGGAAGATTCCAGACTCAAGTGCATTTGATGAAAGCATTTTTGCGCGTGCCACACAGCAATGCATCATCAGAGAGGGTGTTCAGCATGGTTAGAAAAATAGTGACAGACAATAGAACAAGGATGGACAATTCAACCCTTAACTCAACAATGAGTAGATGAGTGTTATGTGTGTGTATATGTGTAAATAAATGAACACTGAAATTCAAGTATTGTTTTATATATATATATATATATATATATATATATATATATATATATATATTGCCCCGGACTACAGTGACGCAACGGCCAAGCTGAGACGACCCTGCTACTCCACGATGTACAGCGCTCGGAAAGCTGGTTTTGAAGCCTTTTTCATCTATCCAGCAACCATCAAACTCTCCAAAGGCTCCCAACAACACTTTTTTGACAATCCAGCAGACGCTGAAAAGTTCATCTCCGCAGCCTCGTAAACCTCACTGAACTTGGGGGTACTCACACAGAGACATGGACATACGACACTTGGTAAGACTATTTTTGTTTGATTTTTCTTCAATGAAACTTTTTCATCGTAGTGCTTGTGTGCTGGAGACAGGCATGGATCTGTTTACTTCCTGGGTTGTTGACGCGTCATGTTGCCACGTGACTGTTTTTCTTTTTTCTGTTTTTCTTTTTTTTTACTAAACCACAATATTATTTTGTACACAGAAGATATATACGAGTTTTATTTTTATTTGTTTCTATTTGTTATCCGAACCTAATTATGAAAATGGTGTGATGAATGGGAATTATTTAAGAAACTATTTTTGCATTTTGAAGTTGTTCCATATTAAATATGTGATACTTACCACGCCTCATACATGTATGATATGCATGTGTATGTATGTGTGTATATGTGTATATGTATGTATATATATATATATATATATATATATATATATATATATATATATATATATATATATATATATATGTATGTATGTATGTGTGTATGTATGTGTATGTATGTATATATATATATATATATATATATATATGTATATATATGTGTGTATGCATGTGTATATGTATGTGTGTATATTTTTGTTAATATTACTTTTTTAGTTTTTTACTTTTGCAATTGGATATTTAGTAGCTCTTGGGGGGAGCTTTTTGTTTTTGTTTTGTTTTGTTTTTTGTTTTCCATGTTTATTTTATTGCCTGCAGTGTACGAGTGTATGTTTTTGTGTGTGTGGATGAGAGATTGTTTATGTGTTTGCTTGAATGGTCCAGTTGTGTGCATGTTTGTGTTGTGTGTCTGTGGCCCACAGTCCTTGACCATATGCCCTCTTCTCTTGTTCATGTTTCATGAACAGAGGAACAATTTATCTGACCATGATCACAAACCCTCTTCTTTTCATGTTACTGAAATGACTCTATATGGATAGTTCTGATAGTGAATTCTCCTCTGAAATAGAGGAGAATGAAGATTTGATAAACTCCCACAATTTGGAATCGATCAGTTTCTCAGACCACATCAACTATAAATCACAAAGATTTATGAGCGAAATGGATCCAGATAGAAATGCTCCTCAAAACACCAACAATGACTGTTTATATTATACTGACGTCACATTTGATCAAACATTTATGCAAGATAATAACATATCTCTAGTACATTTTAATAGCAGGAGTCTATACTCTCATTTTGATGATATTCAGGACTATTTGAATCAATTCAAATCTCCATTTAATATTATAGGTATTTCAGAGACATGGATGAATGAGAATACAAGTAATGAGTTTGAATTAAATGGGTATGAAATGTTTTGCACCAACCGTAAAAATAAGAGAGGAGGAAGTGTGGCTTTGTATGTGGACAAAAATATCAGTTGTAGTATTGTAAATGATATGTGTTTAGCTGTTGAGGAACTCTTCGAAAGCGTCACTGTGGAATTATCATTTTCAAATAGGAAACACATTATTGTAAGCTGCGTTTATAGGACACCAGGATCCGACTTGAAAATATTTAATGAATGGATGGAAAAATTATTTAAGAGAAACAAAAAATATATAGTATGTGGTGACTTTAATATCAACCTTTTGAATCCTAATAAACACAAACACACAGCAAAATTTATTGACACCATGTTCTCCATGGGCTTATTCCCAATGATCACACGACCCACAAGAATCACAACACACAGCACCACACTTATTGACAACATATTTTGTAACATTGTAGATCAGACTGTAACTGGAGGCTTGTTAGTGAGTGACGTCAGTGATCATTTACCCGTGTTCATGGTGTACAATATTAACTGCAAAACATCCACACCTGTAAATAGTGAATATTATCGTAGAGCCACAACAGAAAGATCATTAACAGCACTAAAGAATGATTTAGCGAAACAAAACTGGGATTCTGTTTTTCAAACGCCAGATATAAATGCAGCTTATAATTTATTTCATGACATTTTTTTCTCACTTTTTGATACACACTGCCCCATCAAAAAATGCACTATAACTAACTCCACAAAAACTCCATGGATAACCAAAGGGCTTGCGAACGCTTGCAAAAAGAAAAATTATTTATATAGGACTTTTTTTAGGCATCAAACCATAGAAACAGAACAAAAGTACAAAACATATAAAAATAAATTAACCAGCATATTAAGAGCAAGCAGAAAAGAATACACCACCAAACTATTAATCCAAAAGAAAAATGATATAAAGGGAATTTGGAAGGTATTAAATACAATTATTGGGCATGGTTCAAACAGTCCTTGTTATCCAGAGTTTTTTGTTGAGAACGACCAAATCATAAATGACAAGAAGATGATTGCGGACAGCTTCAATAAGTTTTTTGTTAAAGTTGGGCCTGAGCTGGCAAAAAAAATCCCAATTAATGATGAACAGCCCATGGAACCTATTGGAAAAAATCCTTACTCGATGTTCCTTACTCCGACTGTTGAAAAGGAAGTCTAAGAGATTATTCAGAAAAGCAAGAACAAAACATCACGTGACATTTATGACCTTGACATGAGGACGGTCCGGAACGTAGCGGAAGAAATCATCAAACCATTCACATACATCTGCAATTTATCTTTTCAACTTGGACAATTTCCTTCACAAATGAAACTCTCAAAAGTCATCCCCATCTTCAAATCTGGAGACAAACACCACTTCACAAATTACCGGCCCGTCTCCCTTCTGCCACAGTTGTCAAAAATATTGGAAAAATTATTTGATAATAGACTTCGTGGCTTCATTGAAAAGCACACATTATTATCTGATTGTCAATATGTGTTCCGACAAAATAGGTCAACTTCATTAGCTTTAAGTGATCTAATAGAGAACATTACTAATGGTATCGAGAAAAACAAATTTGTTATAGGAATTTTTATTGACCTGCAAAAGGCTTTCGATACCATTGACCACCAGATTTTGGTAAATAAACTTGAAAACTATGGCATAAGGGGAGTGGCAGGGAAATGGCTGAAGAGCTACTTGAATGAGAGACAGCAGATTGTTCAGATCGACAAACATCAATCTACACTCATGAACATAACCTGTGGAGTCCCCCAGGGCTCGATACTAGGACCCACACTATTTATAATGTATATCAATGAAATATGTAAAGTATCAACACTGCTGAAGTTCATCCTCTTTGCTGACGATACAACCATTACATGTGCAGGTGACGACCTGAAGCAACTTCTGGCCTCTGTAACTGAGGAGATGATCAAGTTAAAAACTTGGTTTAATACCAACAAATTGTCTCTGAATTTAAAGAAGACCAAAATCATGCTCTTTAGCAATCGCAAAAGTAATATACCCATCAGGATTGTTATTGATGATACACCAATAGAATATGTCCAACAAAATTAATTTTTAGGAGTGGTAATAGATGAAAATATATCATGGAAGCCTCATATAAATTACCTGAGGACAAAAGTTGCTAAATGTGTTGGAATGATGAGGAGATCATGTCATTTATTGAACATCAATGCTCTGCTGTTATTGTATCATTCATTTATTATGTCATATATGGGCGGCATGGCGTAGTGGGTAGAGCAACCGTGCCAGAAACCTGAGGGTTGCAGGTTCGCTCCCCGCCTCTTACCATCCAAAAATCGCTGCCGTTGTGTCCTTGGGCGGGACACTTCACCCTTTGCCCCCGGTGCCACTCACACCGGTGAATTGAATGATGAATGATAGGTGGTGGTCGGAGGGGCCGTTGGCGCAAATTGCAGCCACGCTTCCGTCAGTCTACCCCAGGGCAGCTGTGGCTATGAAAGTAGCTTACCACCACCAGGTGTGAATGATTGATGGGTGTTACATGTAAAGCGACTTTGGGTACTTAGAAAAGCGCTATATAAATCCCAGTTATTATTATTAAACTATTGTGTTGAAGTCTGGGGAAATTGTTATAAATCTCATCTACAGCCTTTAGTCACTCTGCAGAAAAAGGCCATTAGGATTGTGTCCAATGTTCACTACAGACATCATTCAAATCCACTATTCATGGAGTTAAAGCAACTTAAACTACACGATGTGATCAATTTTAAAACTGCTCAAATTATGTTTAGAGCATCCCAAAACTCTCTACCATCCAATATACAGAACCTATTCCAGGATAGAGATGCTCACCATAGTTACAGTCTAAGAGGAAACAACAAATTATATTTGCCTAAATTTAGAACAACTTTAAAATCAATGTGCATTTTAGTGCGTGGAGTCAGTCTGTGGAACAACTTAGGGGACCAGTTAAAAACCTGTTCTAACATGATTCAATTTAAAAGACTGTTTAAAAAAGAAGTACTGAAGAAGTACGAGGAGGAAAGAGAGTGATGCCCTCAGCACGGAGCGATGAGAGAGAGGTGTATGGTCAGAGAGTGTTTGGGCCTGTGTGTGTGTGTGTGTGTGTGTGTGTGTGTGTGTGTGTGTGTGTGTGTGTGTGTGTGTGTGTGTGTGTGTGTGTGTGTGTGTGTGTGTGTGTGTGTGTGTGTGTGAGTGTGTGTGTGTGTTTTGTCTCGTCTTGTCTTGTCTCATAGTAACAGTGGTACTATTGTATTGTTAGTGTACAGGAGCTTTTCTTGTTTTTGTTTGTATAGTATTGTTCTTGTATTATATTGTTTATGTTAAATGTGGAATGAGTGAGAGGGGTTGGGATATTATAAGCATCTGCTTCATCCAACCCCTTTTCAAGCCCTGCATAAATGTCCCTGCCAAAATGTAAAAAAAAAAAAAAGTGTGTTGTTGTACTGTGCAGGTTTGAAATAAATAATTCAATCAATTCAATCAATCATATATATATGAAATACTTGACTTGGTGAATTCTAGCTGTAAATATACTCCTCCCCTCTTAGCCACACCCCCAACCACACAGTATGATGAGACCCCAAGAGTAATAAGTGGTAGAAAAAAATAATAAGTGGTAAAAAAAAACCCCTAGAGACTTCCCGCAGGCCGGATTTTGGACGCTGGCGGGCCGTAGTTTAGGGACCCCCGCATTAGACAGTATATCTTACCTTTACTTGTAAATGAAGTCCATTCGCCTTTCCTTCTGGATGAAGATCTCTATGACTATGTTGTAGAAGTCCTCCTTTTTCTTTTTTTCTTTGAGTTTTAAAAGTTTCTCTTTATCAATTGGGATCCACCTCCACTCTGACAAATCTGGCTGCATTAATCTCCTTTTTAATGTCATTTCTGATCACATCACCTACTGCTTCTATCAAATCATTCTGTATTCTGTTTGATGTGCCAGTAAACACAGTGGATGTTTTCAGGTGTTCAGCTAAACGTTCATCTTTCTCTGCATGAGAGTGCAATAGTTCCGCATACTTCCCACGATTGGAGGAGTTTGCACTCTCATCGTTACCACCAAATGCAAGCTCCTGTTTCCCCAAACAGCAAGTGGCGTTCATCAGGTCTTTTATTATCTCATAATGTTCCTTTACATTGGCATTGTGGATGCTGATATTTAGTCTCCGTTGTTCATTTCGAGCCAGATCAATACGTGATATTCCAAACGTTTTGAAATAAATCTGACCTTGTATGTGGGCAGATGAACTTTCATGTTTTTAAAGGCTTCTTGGCAGGTTTTTCAGATCAGTATATCCCATTTGGGTCCTGTTAGATTCCCGTGATTGACTTACAAGATCTTCCTGTGAGTCAAACTCCAGCACTCCATTCAACGGGTCCTGTCCTCTCGGCGCAGACGGGGTCACCGGGCTGCTCCACCGATGTAGGCACTACTCAGCTGGATGGCGAGGCAATGCGCCTAGCTCTACTACCCTGTGTTGATTCAGCGTCTGTCCCGCTTCCTTTTGTGGTATACTCGGTAGAGAAGCCTATCTCTTAAGATCGAGTTAAAATCCCACAAATCCCGCTGTTTTAATGGTATACTTGCCTCTAATGAATCTTGGCTTTTGTTACTGACTAGGTTAGAGTTTGAAGGCTGTGGAAAGGAAAAGCCCTACAGGACATATTTGTAAGTGGACTCCATTAGAGCTAGGTGTTGGACACACAGTGATCCTATCATTTTGCATCAAGGACGTGTTGGTACATGGAGGGTCGAAAAGATGAAAGTTTGGTTCCTTGTATAATGCTTTTTAATGCAGGTTCAATGGCTCAAGCATTGCACAGCGTCAATAAATCATTCACAAAAATCATGGAAAATGGTCAAAAATAACAAATAAATCATCAATGGGTGTCGAATTCAGTTCAAATGGAAGTTCAAATGGGTCTTACTTTGAGAGGTCCCGGAGAGGGAAGTTCGAAAGTGTCCGAAAAGGGTCTCTGGAATTTGGGGGGAAGCCTGACGAATCACCCGGCCAAGTGATCAGATTCGTGCTTCGGCTGCGTCGGCGAGAGAGGGGGGCAGGAGAAGTGGAGTCGATTCTGAGCGAACCGAGGCCCGAGGGGCCAACGCCCTTGTTCCTCCGGTGGACCCGGAAGTCCTGTTCCTCTTTTGCTTTCCTCGCAGGGGGAGATCAGAATGGAGACAAGTCTCTTGTTTGTCGAATCAAGTCCTTCTTGGAGAGTTGGCAAAGTTATTTCAGTCCAAGCGGTCGAGAGACCTCTCTGTTGCCCATTAGATGTTACGTACAAGTACGAAATCCCGTATAATAGTGCATTCTACATTAAACACGGTCACTCGTTGAGAATAAAAGGCAGGGTAAGTAATGAAGACGTTTTTTGTAGCACAGCCACAAAGCCATTCTTTTCCAGTATAACAATCTTTTTGAAATGAATGCATTATTTTCTGTCCTCGGACCAAACACCTTTGAATCAAATCTGGCAGCTCTGGTGTTAGTCTCCCAGTATTAATGACTTCTTGCTTTGATTGAAAGTCCAGTCTTGAAAAGTTCCTTAATTTAGAAATCAAGTCCTCCATTTTTAGGGCGAAAAACCATCGCAGTTTACGGGAAGCCGAGCAGTTGTTGTCCGTTGTTTTCTTTTTCTACTTCTTAAGGGTTAACCGGTGTTGGCAGTTCATGAACTTTTGATATATCGCCCCCTATTTTGAGGCAGAGGTACTTGCTGCCTCATGGTCTGCCTTTTCCCCGTGGCAATAAGCACACGCCCCCTCGCACGCACACGCAAAATACACTTTGTGTGTAGCCGTGAAGGCACCACCCGTGTCTGCCTCACTTCTCGTCTGCCACGTTATTTTCATTAGGAAACACGAAATTTCCGCGAATTTGACCATGGAAATTATCAAAATATACAGGAACCACACCAAAATCACATAGAAAGCATACACTAAACGTATTTTATTTTATTAGTTTTTGAACATCTCATGGTTAAGCCACCTGGTGGCAAGGTGAGGCACTGCCTCACTTGCCTCCCCTGACAGCACGTCACTGGTACGCAGAGAGCTTCATGGAATGGGTTTCCATGGCCGAGCAGCTGCATGTAAGCCCTACATCACCAAGTCCAATGCAAAGCATGGAATGCAGTGGTGTAAAGCACTGGACTCTAGAGCAGTGGAGACGCGTTTTCCGGAGTGATGAATCGCGCTTTTCCTTCTGGCAATCTGATGGACCAGTCTGGGTTTGAAGGTTGCCAGGAGAACGGTACATTTCAGACTGCATTGTGCAGAGTGTGAAATTTGGTGGAGGAGGAATTATGGTGTGTGGTTGTTTTTCAGGAGTTGAGCTTGGCCCCTTAATTCCAGTGAAAGGAACTTTGAATGCGCCAGGATACCAAAACATTTTGGACAATTCCATGCTCCCAACATTGTGGGAACAGTTTGGAGCGGGCCCCTTCCTCTTCCAACATGACTGTGCACCAGTGCACAAAGCAAGGTCCATCAAGACATGGAAGACAGAGTCTGGTGTGGATGAACTTGACTGGCCTGCACAAAGTCCTAAGCTGAACCCGATAGAACACCTTTGGGATGAATTAGAACGGCAACTGGGAGCCAGGCCTTCTCGACCAACATCAGTGTGTGACCTCATCAATGCGCTTTTGGAAGAATGGTCGAAAATTCCTATAAACACACTCCGCAACCTTGTTGACAGCCTTCCCAGAAGAGTTGAAGCTGTAATAGCTGCAAAAGGTGGGCCGACATCATATTGAACCCTATGGGTTAGGAATGAAATGACACTTCAAGTTCATACATAATCCAAGGCAGGTGGCCAAATACTTTTGGCAATATAGTGTATATACATGTTTAACATATATTACTTTATAATATAATTGTTATTATATTACAAAATGATGTAAAAAGAACAAAAACAAGGTGCCCTGAAATTTACACAAAAAAAGATCATGTCAGGCACTTGACAAATACTGGTCATTGAAGAACTTTCATAGGTTTTTTTCATTTTATATTGGTCATAACAAATGACATCAGTCCATTTTTACACAATGTCCTCTCAACAGTTGAATTGCTCCCATTAAAAAAAAGTTGCTCGTCTTGCTGCTGTGCTAAACACTCTTGTCGCATTAGTTGCTCTTTGACATTAATTCAATTAATTTCCGCCACAATATTTTAGACACAACCTACGAGCACCTTGCGTTCCACGACCAAGCTCGTAACTCAGAATACTTGTCTCTTATAGCAGCCGTACCCAATTAAAAAAATAATAGAAAACAATTCAGTCTGTGCTTGGCCCTTCCAAAACAGCAAAATACCTGCTGCATCTCCTCCTCCAGCATCTGGACTCCCCAGGCAACTTTGCCAGGATCCTCTTCGTGGACTTCAGCTCCGCCTTCAACTCCCTACAGAAGCATCTATTTATCCGAAAACTACACCAGCTCAACATCCCCCCTCAGCTGATCCACCTCACCCACAACTTCCTCACCGACCAACTGCAAGCAGTAAGGGTGGGCTCAAACACATCCCCGATGCTTACCATCAACACCGGGGTCCCACAGGGATGTGTGTTGAGCCCTTTCCTGTACACACTCTACACCAATGACTGCCGTAGCATCTCACTCACCACAATATACTTAAAAGACTCAGATAACACAGCCATTCTCGCACTCCTCTCTAACAGTCAATCCATCCTGGACTATCATAACCAGTGACGTGCAGTCAGGGGAGGCAGGTGAGGCGGGGCCTCGTTAACTGCTGCCAATCAAATGGTGAATAAGATACTCTTTAGGGTTCATATGTTTGTAAATCTGACTGGAAAGAAAAAAAATGTAAAAAGAAAAAAACTATTAAATTGTTAAATGTATCCAGTGATTATACTATAAAGTTATTTTCCAATTAACTTCACCAGTTTTAGATTATTTTTATTCAAAATCGCTGAATTTTCACATTTGCCGTTCAAATACTGAGAAGAGACTTGCGGTGAGTCGCCAGCCAGTTGAGGCACGTCACTGAGTTGAACCTCACCATGGATTGCGCAATGACTCGGCTAACTGCTGGCCTGCTGTGCAGTGAGACCGTATTGCTATATGAATTATATTATACATTTCCATAGTCTAGTTAGCTGAGGTATATAATGTACAGTGTATTTTGTCAACAACTGTATGTGTGCAACGTATTTCTTGTGCTGAGCAATCATAAAACTGCTGCGAAGACGCACTGTGTGAGGCTCGCAGTAATCCTGCCTCCTGGTGGTAGAGGCCGCTAGTGATCCCAGAGATCATTCTTGCGACTACTCGGCTGCAGAAGAAGTGACAACAAGCAGCAACAGTTAGCAGCGATCGTTTATTTTTTCCTCTTGCCTGGACTATTAACATGGAGGATTAAATATCTAAAATAAAACAGTTTTCTAAACTGGACTTTCAATCGAAGCAGGAGGTAATAATTAAAGGAACATCTCCATCGAGACAGAGAGACTTTTAAAACTGAAGAAAGATAAGGAAGACTTCTATAAACAAGTTATCGATGCTTTTGTTCAAAAGGAGCTGCGCATGGACTTCATTTATAAGTAAAGGTAAGACCATAATAACGTTTTTTTATTAAATGTGCTTTTTTGTGTGCTACAGTTTGTATGTGTAAAGTTAAAGTTAAGTTAAAGTACCAATGATTGTCACACACACACTAGGTGTGGTGAAATGTGTCCTCTGCATGTGACCCATCCCCTTGACTGGTGGGCAGCAGCGGCGCCGCGCCCGGGAATCATTTTTGGTGATTTAACCCCCAATTCCAACCCTTGATGCTGAGTGCCAAGCAAGGAAGAATGCTGGTATGAGCTTTTAAACATAACCCGTTAACTGCTGCCAATCAAATGGTGAATAAGATACTCTTTAGAGTTCATATGTTTGTAAATCTGACTGTGTTGAAGTCAGTGCCTCACCAGCCATGAACCTCACCGCACGTCACTGCACTACACCAATACATAATCCCACTACCATCAGGGCGCAGGTACAGAATCATCAAATTCCGGAGGGCCCGCCTCAGGAAAAGCCTGATCCCTGCAGATATAGCCGCCCTTAACAGCAGACCCGGCCGACCTGTCTGACAAGCCTATAAATGTGTTGGTCATGTATGATGTACTTTTGTTATTTTTGTTTTGTGATGTGTAATGCATACTTGCCAACCTTGAGACCTCCGATTTCGAGAGGTGGGGGGAGGGGTGTGGGGTGGGCGTGTTCGGGGGTGGGGCGGCGGGGGGCGTGGTTGGGGCGGGGCGTGGTTAAGAGGGGAGGAGTATATTTACAGCTAGAATTCACCAAGTCAAGTATTTCATATATATATATATATATATATATATATATATATATATATATATATATATATATATATATATGTGTGAATTATATATATATATATATATATATATGTGAATTCTAGCTATATATATATATATATATTTATTTTACTATATATATATATATATATATATGTATATATAAGTAAAAGAAATACTTGAATTTCAGTGTTCATTTATTTACACATATACACACACATAACACTCATCTCCTCATTGTTGAGTTAGGGGTTGAATTGTCCATCCTTGTTCTATTCTCTGTCACTATTTTTCTAACCATGCTGAACACCCTCTCTGATGATGCATTGATGTGTGGCACGCACAAAAGTGCTTTCATCAAATGCATTAGAGTCTGTAATCTTCCATCTCTCCCTAGCATGGCCCAAAACCGGTCAATCTTTGCTTCCTGAGGAAGATCTTCAGTGCCAAGCACTTGATAGTCCACTACTTCTTCCCGGAGGCTATCCAGGTCCAATCGCAGCTGCGGCTTGGAACTTACAAGCTGTTATGAGAGTAGCATATGTGTGTGTGTGTCCCTTTAATAGGTGAGCATGTGAGGTGAGTGACGCCAGTGAGTGTGTGGGCGAGAGAAGAGAGGGAGCGGTAGCGTGAGTGCAGGCGGGGACTAGTTTGTTTTGTGTTGGATTGGCTGTGTGCAAGCAATCAATAAAGCAAGATTTGCAACTAATCGCCGGACTCAGGCAGGAAAGGTGCAACAAAGCGTATTTCTTCATCTTACTCGTCGTCGGCGTCGCCACGACTGTATCTTCCTCGTTCTTCTGCTTCGTCTCCTTGTTGTGTGCGCATTTATGCACTGCACTCTCTAAAAGCCGTATATGTTATTGATGTTATAGATAGCAGTATTGTCCTGTTTAAGAGTGTCACAACATTGCTGTTTACGGCAGACGAACTGCTTTACGGTAGACAAAAAACGTGACTGCTGCTGTTGTGTGTTGTTACCGCGCTGGGAGGACGTTAATAAAACTGCCTAAAAATAAACCCACATAAGAAACCAAGAACTCGCCCTCGATCATTCTACAGTTATAATGTGATTGGGCAGGGACACTGTTTATATCGTGGGAAAGCGGACTCAGGTTCGCATGGAGCTGGAGGGGGCGTGGCCTCCAGCTCAGCCTGAATTTTGGGAGATTTTCGGGAGAAAATTTGTCCCGGGAGGTTTGCGGGAGAGGCGCTGAATTTCGGGAGTCTCCCGGAAAATCCGGGAGGGTTGGCAAGTATGGTGTAATGTCTATTGTTTAAATGTACGGCAGTGAAAATTAATTTCCCCAAAGGGGACCAATAAATCTAAATCTAAATTTAAACATGTAACATGCCTTTGAAAATACCCCACATCAATCAAACACATCACATACAGTACAATGAGCCATATTACAGAAGACAGAAGGCTGGTCAAGAAGGCAGAGTTAGGGAGTCATGCTCAGTGGCCATGTGGTTAGAGTTGAGTTAGAGTGTCTGCCCTGAGATCGGTAGGTTGTGAGTTCAAATCCCGGCCGAGTCATACCAAAGACTATAAAAATGGGACCCATTACCTCCCTGCTTGGCACTCAGCATCAAGGGTGAAAATTGTCCGTTAAATCACCAAAATGATTCCCGAGCTCGGCCACCGCTGCTGCTCACTGCTCCCCTCACCTCCCAGGAGGTGGAACAAGAGGAATGGTCAAATGCAGAGGGTAATTTCACCACACCTAGTGTGTGTGTGACTATCAGTGGTACTTTAACTTTAACTTTAATGGTGTTGAAAAAGCGAATATTCCTAGTTATGCTGTCTCCCGCAATCAGTGTTGTGATGGAGAAGAGTTGTTGCTTTTCAGGCGATGTCTTGGGAGCAGCGATGACATGGCGGGTTTGTAGCCCGCGGGGCTCCCAGAAGAGGCGCGGGTGGAGGAGCAGGCCTCAGCAGCGGGAGTATGTCAGCGGAAAGGCTGAGGTAGCTGGACCGCTGCTAAAGGTGATTGATTGATTGATTGAGACTTTTATTAGTAGGTTGCACAGTGAAGTACATATTCCGTACAATTGACCACTAAATGGTAACACCCGAATAAGTTTTTCAACTTGTTTAAGTCGGGGTCCACTTAAATTGATACAGATATATACTATCAGATATATACTATCATCATAATACAGTCATCACACAAGATAATCACATTGAATTATTTACATTATTTACAATCCGGGGTGTGGAGGGGGGCGGGGGTGGGGATGGGGGGGGGGGGGGGGGGGGGGGGTTTGGTTGTTATCATCAGTCATCAACAATTGAGAACAGAGAAATGGATATTGAAACAGTGTAGGTCTGACTTGGTAGGATATGGACAGCAAGTAGTGGGCAGAGAGAGAGAGAGAGAGAGAGAGAGAGAGAGAGAGAGAGAGAGAGATCAGAAGGCATAAGAAAAGTATCTGCATTTGATTGTTTACATTTGATTATTAACAATCCGGGGAGGGTGTTAGTTTAGGGGTGTAGCTGCCTGGAGGTGAACTTTTATTGCGGTTTTGAAGGAGGATAGTGATGCACTTTCTTTTATACCTGTTGGGAGCGCATTCCACATTGATGTGGCATAGAAAGAGAATGAGTTAAGACCTTTGTTAGTTCGGAATCTGGGTTTAACGTGGTTAGTGGAGCTCCCCCTGGTGTTGTGGTTATGGCGGTCATTTACGTTAAGGAAGTAGTTTGACATGTACTTCGGTATCAGGGAAGTGTTGCGGATTTTATAGACTAGGCTCAGTGCAAGTTGTTTTACTCTGTCCTCCACTGTGAGCCAGCCCACTTTGGAGAAGTGGGTAGGAGTGAGGTGGGATCTGGGGTGGAGGTCTATAAGTAATCTGACTAGCTTGTTCTGGGATGTTTGGAGTTTAGATTTGAGAGTTTTGGATGTGCTAGGGTACCAGGAGGCAGAGGTGGGACCAAGTCATTGCTTTGAAAGTCACAAGTAAGTTTCAAGTCTTTACCCTCAAGTCTCGAGTCAAGTCCCGAGTCAAGACAGGGCAAGTCCGAGTCAAGTCCAAAGTCAAGACTGGAAAGTCTCAAGTCAAGTCCCAAGTCCTGCATTTTGAGTTTCGAGTCCTTTCAAGTCATTTAACCACAGACTAATATATTTACACAGATTGTGTATGCTTTTAAAACACTGTATTTATTTATTAAAACAAGTGCATTTGAAATTGCAGGGAAAAAGATAGTGCTGACATTGCACTTCAAAATAGCACTATTAACCAGTCATTTTAAACATGTAACTCATTCCTTTACAGAATAAACACATTTGAAAAAAACAAGTGCAACTGTACTTATTTGCACAAAAGTGTTAACATTGTATTTCCATGGCATATTGCATTGTAACTAGTTCCACAGCAGTTTCTATCCTGTTCTTACCTTATCTCATCTCATACTGTATGTGTGTTTATGTGTGCGTACACATGAAAAACATAACAAATATATGAACATAACAATGAACAGAGTTGTACTTTTTAGATGTCAGGACCCTATGCAATATGTACACATATTCTTAATATAGTATACATTTTAACTGACCTTTATTTGACTATGTTTGTCTTTTTGTAGGTGGCTAAAATACGCGGTGCTGCTGACTGCCGTCTAACGTTACGTTACTGTGTGTGATACGTTGACTAACGTTACGTTACTGTGTGTGATACATTGACTAACGTTACGTTACTGTGTGTGATACATTGACTAACATAACGTTATGTATAGGTACCTCATGAAACCCTGTTTAAAAAAAAATCACTTGACAAAAAGTATGAATAAGGTAGCAAACTGCAGTGGACGCAACAGATTGCCGTGTTTGCAATGACGTTATAACCATAGACATCTTATAAGTAGACGCAGCATTGGTTGCTGTGACGTGAGCAATTTGCCCGCCATCTTGAAGTGCTGATGAGGAGCCGGCGAGCAGCCTAAACTGACAGTTGAAAGGTAGAAAACAAAGATGGTGTTCAGCGTTTTCCTGCTCAAATGAGCGGACTGTTGAAAATAGGAATCGGGGGATTACTTTTCACAAGTAAGATTTAACATTAACGTACTATTGGTTGTATTTTATGAAAATAATATTACCACAGAGTTGAGAAGGATCAAAGATCTTCAATATTTGTATGTGAAAATCACAAAGAAATCTTCTGGGGGAGGATGACGCCCCTACAGGGGTTTGGTTTACAAACTTTCAGCCCCACCTAAAACAAAATTCACCAGCCACTACTGATTATGATGCATTCTCATTTTAGGCAAAGTATAAGACAATACTTTCTTAACAGTATAATTGTAACCAGGAATCAGTCTTCAAGTAACAATATTCAAATACTAACATTGTTGGGTTAAACAGAATTTGGTTTTATTCTGAATCCAGTGAAACAGATTGGTGGTTTTAGCTGATATGAAGACTTTCAGGTGTTTATATATGTTTAAGTATTTGGCAGACGCTTTTATCCAAAGCGACTTACATAAAATAATACATATAAAACAATCACTGCAAACATTATCATTTAAGGGAAGAATGTAATAGAAAATATCAATACAAAGTGTCAAGACAGAATAAACTCTCTGCTGCTGAAGCAACAGAGATACAGTCTATAGGTCCCTAAGATATATAGATATCTAATGTATTCATACATTGTTTATGTAGGATACACGCATATGTATATATAACCTAATCATATTGTTTCTTCAACTTAAAAATAGTTTACCGTTTTTTTTCCCCTTCTCTGGGATTATATTCCCAGTTTTGATCTCGGACGTCTGGTCACTTATAGCGTATAAGAATATTATATTACTGTTAAGCAAACTATGAATAATAAAACACGCCAAAACATGTGTCTGTTACACACGTATGACAAAAAAGCGCGTGAAAATCAGTGGTATTCAGTGAGGTAAAATGAATTAAATGCGCTGACAGTTCATTGCTGCTGCCAAATGAATTGCACTTAGTGGAGCGGATCACCACTCCAAGATGGCGGCCCCGCGCCTCGTCTGCGCCAGTAGGCAGTAGCGCTCTATGCTGCGTCTACTTATAAGATGTCTATGGTTATAACGTTAGCAGTGAGTTTGCAGCCTCACTGATTTAACTACACAGCAAATAAAAGTCACGTTACTTAGCCAATAAACGTTATCTTACATTCAAAACTTACCCTTCTTTGTGCAACTTCAAATGTCGAACGAAGTTGGAAGTTGTCATGGTGCTTTTGTTGACCAGAGATGAGGTTTTATAGAGAAATCTCGTTCGTTGGTTGACCTTTTTGATTACCTTGGTTGCCATTTTATCACAGGAAAGATCAGCCTCGAGAATGGAACCTAGGTAGGTGACCTCATCTTTCCTGGTGATAACAATGTCACCCACTTTTATAGTGAAGTCATTGACTTTCTTAAGGTTGATGTGGGACCCAAATAGGATGGATTCCGTTTTACCCAAGTGTATGGATAGCTTGTTGTCAGCGAGCCAGGTGCATGTTCTACAGAGTTCAGCACTGAGGATTTTCTCCACCTGTGACTTGTCCTTGTCTGATACCAGCAAGGCCGAGTCATCCGCAAACAAGAACAATTCACAGTCGCATGCCGATGACAAGTCGTTTATGTATATTAGGAACAGTAAAGGCCCCAATACACTGCCTTGGGAGACTCCACAGCTCACTGAGAGGGGGGAGGGGGGGTACGGTGCCGTTCACCTCTACCACCTGCTCCCTCCCCTCCAAGTAAGATTGCATCCAGCTCGATGAGGTTTTGTCAAATCCGATTGCTCTGAGCTTATCCAACAGTATAGCGTGGTTAACGGTGTCAAAGACCTTCTGAAGGTCTAGGTTTGGTTTCCAATGGTTGGAAAACAAAGTTATTTGAAACTTAAGCAATAGGCTAATGCTAATACTAAGGCTAATGCTAAGTCAAACTACAAAAATAATTTCAACATGTAACATGTTTTTAAAGAGAAAAACAAACATTTAGATAAGAAATATTGTATAGAAAACAGTACAGAATGTACTACACACAACTACAGAAGTTTGATGAGTAAATGAAAAAATAATGTACATTTACCTTGGAGAGTGGACTTCTATGTCTCTTTCCAGCGGCTTCTCCGTCAAACACACCATCGGCAGCTTCTCCAAATGTCTGCCGTTTCGATATTATTTAACATCTCTGGCTAGCGTTAGACTCAATTGCTTCAGGATGGTGAAAATGTATGTAGCCTTGTACTGTTACACGTTTGGTCATGTTTTTAAGGATTTCTTTCTTTAATTGAATAGATACGATCCGCTTCTGCGTCTCAGCACTGTCCTTCACACTCACTTTCTTTCTTTCCAAGCTTGAAAAAACTAGGTTATGTTGATCTCTAGCTATAAGCTAAGGCTAGCAAGTTAGATAGGATGTTTTGGGGCAGATTTAACGCCGTTCACTGTGTCATTAACAACTTCATCTAGTGACTCGGAGACTCGCAACTTTAAACTATGTTCACATTTTCAAGCTTAACAAAAATCAGATCGACACCATGTATCTCAAAATACTCGTAGATTGAGGTACCAATGTACTTGAGTCATATTACTGTAATGGTACCTCATCGTCTTTTTTTAAAAGTGACAGCACATTTTAATTAACATATTTATAATTTGTCAGATTATAGCAAATTTTAGCTCATTTTCAACTGTAGATTCTTACTTGAGTACAATGTTAGGCTCCTCTACCCACCTTCCATTACTTGGTATTTTACAAAAGGGAAGTTTGGGCTCCGTGGAAATTAGTTGCTGTGGTTGAGATATTGTAAGTTCCTTCGGTGAAAAAGAGGTAATAGTTGGTCATTTGTATTTTCTAGGAATCACAAAACAAAAATAAAAAACACCTTGCTTTGTATATGATTTGACTTTCACAAACTTCAACAACACTGACACCTAAAAACATTTTCTCTGGTAATAAGGTTCAGACAGGTAGGACTATTTTTGATAGCCGTTGTGAGAATTAGATATTTTTAAGTGTTCTTTTTAATCCATAGTCATAGTTAAAGCAGCTAGTATGTTTCTATGTAGTGTGTCTTCTCGTGATCTCCGTGCTTGTATCTTATGTCTGCTAGTAAACTTGTTTGTTTCACCTTGAAGGCGCTGGAATGTCTATTGGGAGTATAATGTACTCCCTTTTTGTGGAGGAGGCCTTATCGGTTTAGAACAAAAAGGCTGTATTTGTCAGGCTTGTCCCTGACAGTTTGACAATATCTTAGTTTTTCCTCTGCGTTTGTCTTTGTTTCCTGTCAGCACTCTTATTTTTGGAGTATTGTCGTGTCGTGTCGTGTCGTTGTTTGCTGTCGGTGCTGGCTGTGTGCGTTAAGCTATTCCCTGGATCCTGACTCCTGTTCCTGCTTCCTGGTTTCTGGTTCGTGTTTTCCTTTCCTTATTTTTGAACATTAAAACCATGTTTTCTTGTACCAAGCCTGCCGCCATCTCTGCATCTTGGGATTCGTCACCAACATACTCTGACAGTATTTCTTTCTGGGTGGGAGGGGGCTGTTTTCGCACTAAATAAGCTGACTATTTCCGTTTAATTTTTAGACCGCTTCTTGATGCTGCTATTATAGCATTGTGAGAGCTGGTCTCCTAAAGCTTAACTTGATAATATTGCTATTCTGTCTTGGTGGTCCTTCTTACTCAACATATATGTCATCCGTAAGAACTTGGGATTGACCATTGTCTTTTATTCCCTGAGAGGAAGACTGGTCAGATGGAACACCGCCCATTATGGTTCCTCTCACTTACACTTTTCACAGTTGCTTGTTTGGTCAACACAATATTTAATCGTGTTTCTCAAGCCTCCTTTCCTGCCTTTATTCATGTGTCATTGAAGATCATGTTCTTTTTCTGTGTCGTCGAGCTGTGACAAGGTGCAGTTGATGTGCTTGAGCTTTTTGCTACTGGTACGTATAAATAATACAATACATCTTGTTCTGTTGTAGACTAGATGCAGCTACCAGAGTGATCTGTGAATACCTGCAGGCAGTTATTCAATGAAAACAGAAAGGAAGAATACTGCGGGCATGTGCAGACCGACCGTTATCATCACACCCTTATCTTGTGATACTGTGTAATTGCAAGGACGGTTTGGATTCAAGCGGTTTATTTTGGTTTTGCCAAACGGCATGAGAGGAGACCATTCAAGGAAATCCAGAGTACAAACCATGGACTGTAGAGATGAAGAGTTGTAAAGAGTGAGGCTTGAAGAGAGATGTAGTGTTACCATGACAGAATAAGGAGGACATTCTTGAGTGAGAAAGTGCTGGAAGGAAATAAAGACAAAACAAAGGAGCGCATAATACAAAATGGTTATTGCTCCAACTATATAGTTAAAGCACCAGGAGAATGGAAAAACAAGTTGACTTTATATTCTTAATTGTGTTTTTGTGTCCGTTAAACCATATGCAATTATTTTTGCAATCCGCAAAGTACACTGAACAAAAATATAATTTTGTTTTTGCTCCCATTTTTCATGAGTTAAACTTAAAGATCTACAACTATTATTATATACACAAAATACCTATTCCTCTCAAATATTGTTCACAATTCTGTGTTAGTGAGCAGTCAGTATCTGGTGTGACCACCATCTCCTTCGCATAGAGTTGATCAGGTTGTTGATTGCATACTTGCCAACCCTCCCGAATTTTCCGGGAGACTCCCAAATTTCAGTGCCTCTCCCGAAAATCTCCCGGGACAACAATTCTCCCGAAAATCTCCCGATTTCCAGCCGGACAACAATATTGGGGGCGTGCCTTAAAGCATACTTGCCAACCCTCCCGGATTTTCCGGGAGACTCCCGAAATTCAGCGCCTCTCCCGAAAACCTCCCGGGACAGATTTTCTCCCGAAAATCTCCCGAAACTTAGGCGGAGCTGGAGGCCACGCCCCCTCCAACTCCATGCGGACCTGAGTCCACTTTCCCACAATATAAACAGCGTGCCTGCCCAATCACGTTATAACTGTAGAATGATCGAGGGCGAGTTCTTGGTTTCTTATGTGGGTTTATTGTTAGGCAGTTTCATTAACGTCCTCCCAGCGCGGTAACAACACACAACAACAGCAGTCACGTTTTCGTCTACCGTAAAGCAGTTTGTCTGCCGTAAACAGCAATGTTGTGACACTCTTAAACAGGACAATACTGCCATCTACTGTACATGCATATGTGACAATAACATCTACGGCTTTTAGAGAGTGCAGTGCACAACTGCGTACACAACAAGGAGACGAAGCAGACGAACGAGGAAGATACAGCCATGGCGACGCCGACGACGAGTAAGATGAAGAAATACGCTTGTAAGTTCTAAGCCGCAGCTGCGATTGGACCTGGATATCCTCCGGGAAGAAGTAGTGGACTACCAAGTGCTTGGCACTGAAGATCTTCCTCAGGAAGCAAAGATTGACCGGTTTTGGGCCCTGCTAGGTAGAGATGGAAGATTCCAGACTCTAGTGCATTTGATGAAAGCACTTTTGTGCGTGCCACACAGCAATGCATCATCAGAGAGGGTGCTCAACATGGTTAGAAAAATAGTGACAGAGAATAGAACAAGGATGGACAATTCAACCCTTAACTCAACAATGAGTAGATGAGTGTTATGTGTGTGTATATGTGTAAATAAATGAATTTATGCTTATATATATACATATATAATAAAATAAATATATATTTATAGCTAGAATTCACTGAAAGTCAAGTATTTCTTATATATATATATATATATACATATATATATATATGAAATACTTGACTTGGTGAATTCTAGCTGTAAATATACCCCGCCGCTCTTAACCACGCCCCCGCCCCAACCACGCCCCCTCCCATCCCCCGAAATCGGAGGTCTCAAGGTTGGCAAGTATGCCTTAAAGGCACTGCCTTTAGCGTCGTCTCTCACCTGAAAAGGAGACTATTATATGTCTCCGTTATCCATAGGTTTATCTATAACCCATAAAGTAGGCAGGCACGGAGCTATTTCTCAGCGTGTGTTTATTCCAGCCGGCACGTTAATACTGTAGCGGCTGGCTACAGGGTGTTAGCCAATGACTGTGGCTGGGGGGCGGGACTTCCAGGAAAGATAGGGAAGTGACGTTTTAATAGGAAGTGGGTGTTCGAGTTTTGCCGGTAAAAGGGATAGACACACATTGGAGCTGTTGTGTGCTTGAATTACATCTTGTGCAATAAAGACAAGACAAACAAAGAAGTCGTATGAGCCTACATTCCTGGGATTATTACAGTACACTGACACGGATTCAGAGACCGCTCGCCAGTACTCAAATGGCAGAACAAAAGCTACTCAAATAGTGAAAGGTAAGTGTTGTTGTTTTTTCAAAGTAAGCAGTAGTGACGTGTTGATGAGGCGTCATGAAGTGTTTCGACACATTGCAAAACTGTATTGCTACTGTGTCGATACTGTGTCACTAAATACTGACATCTGCTGGACATTAAAAATCCCTACAGGCAACCTATGGACCGACTCAGCTGACACTGATTTTATGACCTAGTATATACAATAATATAAACCAAGTCATTGTATTTCATTTAGCATTATTTCATATCTTCATTTAATTAAAAATATATTTGTATATTTTTTAGATACAGTCAATAAAAAATGTGAACATGTATCATAACATGGAAATCTAAGAGAACGTGTTGCGAATGAGGATGCTTGTGGACTGGGATTTTTTTTTTATTGATTTTTTACACATTAAAAAAAAAAAAAAGTTTTTCCAACGTATTCAATTTTAGACGATTTCTTTCATTGATTGATTGAGACTTTTATTAGTAAGTTGCACAGTACAGTACATATTCCGTACAATTGACCACTAAATGGTAACACCCCAATAAGTTTTTCAACTTGATTAAGTCGGAGTCCACTTAAATTGATTCATTATACAGATATATACTATCATCATAATACAGTCATCACACAAGTTAATCATCAGAGTATATACATTGAATTATTTACATTATTTACAATCCGGGGTGTGGGATATAGAGGGGGGGGGGGTTTGGTTGTTATCAACACTTCAGTCGTCTCTTCTTAGTTATTATTTCTCCGGCTGTAGAAAAGACCCGCTCACAGGGCACAGAGGAGGCGGGAGTGCGACACAGTTCACGTATCGGTCATGTGACCAAAACAGCTCATGATCGGTCACGTGATTTTCTAAAAGCGGTACGCGCACCGACACAGGGTTTCGCTCTATGAGCTCGACGCATGCTGTGTTGGCCCTGCGATGAGGTGGCGACTTGTCCAGGGTGTACCCCGCCTTCCGCCCGATTGTAGCTGAGATAGGCTCCAGCGCCCCCCGCGACACCAAAGGGAATAAGCGGTAGAAAATTGATGGATGGATGGATGGATGGATGGATGTTGAGCCTGGGTCAGTTTGAAAATAATTTCACAACTCTTACTGCCTGAAATCTCAAGTTTTAAAATTAAAACCGAATTTCCTTCTTTGACATACTCAAACCTGCAGTCCATGAGCAGCAGATCTAGAATGAAGTCAATGAAGCTGACTAGAAATTAAAGGACCCATAGAGTCCAGATGAAATTTCCTTGACAAGTTCTTCCGATGTATTTTTTGCTCCTGAAAATGAATCTAGTAGTCATTTCCCTTAATATCAATTAATTTTTGAGTAATAGGTAGAAAACTGTGTTTTTTTTTCTTTAGTTTTTTTAACTAACTGTATTTGGAACACACTTTCTATTGCCAGACTCGATATGCCGCCCCTTTTGATGTGACGTCATCTACAGAACTGGAGCACATTTCCACGCATACACTGCAAAAACTGAAATCTTAGTAAGATTAAATATCTCAAATAAGGGTGATATTTGCTTATTTTCTGTCTTATAAGATAATTCTTCTCACTAAGCAGATTTTATGTTAGAGTCTTTTACTTGTTTTAAGGGTTTTGGTCCTAAATGATCTCAGTAAGATATTACAGCTTGTTACTGAGATTTGATTACCTATATTGAGTAAAACATGCTTGAAACTAGAATATCAACTGTTGCAAAGCTGTGTCATCAACACTCACAAGTATAAAACTACTTTTTTAAAGTAATAATTTCTTACTTCAAGCATGAAAAAAAAAATCATGATGCTGAGCGCATATCATTATGTCAAGATAATGGCACTAGCATTTACTTCATTTAAGAATATTTTTCAACACATTGAGCAAAAAGGTCTCATTTTTTTTCCTACCAAGAAAAGTGCACTTGTTATTAGTGAGAATATACTTATTTTAAGGTATTTTTGGGTTCATTGAGGTTAGCTAATTTTACTTGTTTTGGAAAGTCTTGACAAGCCGAATTTTCTTGTTTAGTGGCAGATAATTTTGCTTAGTTCAAGTAAAATACCCCTGATTTTTGTATTTTTTTGTCTTGTTTTTGTACACTGACTTTTTGCAGTGTAGACTAAGTGTGACGATCTGTCACTTCATTTCTGTTTGTTTCCTTGTTTTTGTATGTACGTCCCATCAGTGCTCTTATTTTGGTTTCCACTTCCTGCTTGTCACGCTGAGCACTGTGTTTCTTCCTCACCTGCCGTTGATTGGCAGCGAGTCCACACCTGCTGCCAATCAACACGTGTCCTATTTATGCCTTGTCTCGATCACCCATCAGTGCTCGAAGATCGCTTTATGTTGTGGAACGTTTATGTGCAAGACTGCTTCATTTCTGTTGACGATAATCTGCTGGTTCCTGCAGTTTTTTTTGCTCAGTGTGACAAACAGGAAGTGGAAACCAAAATAAGAGCATTTATAGGAAGTAAATACAAAAGCAAGGAAACAAACAGAAATGAAGTGACAGATCGTCACTCTAAGAGAATAAAGGCATATACAACTTTTATTTTAACCACTTAATTGCATGTTTTTGTCACCCTGGTCCATGATTACTTCAAAGCTGATATGGTTAACATTATGAGCAAAAAACAAGTCTAAAACAATCGCCATTTTTGGACTTTCGTGCTCTTCTATCTCCTCTTCCATAAACAACATAGTCTGTGTTTCCTCATGCTCTTCCTCAAGCATCATGAGGAAAACAGCAGGGGAAAATTAAGCAAAAAAGAATACTCGCTATCCATGCGTCCTGGAGATACATGGTAAACATTATACAACTTGGGTTTCATCACGGTAACTGGCAAAGAAAACCTTGTTAGCCGACCGGACAAGCGCTGTTTCAGCTCTCTACCCATCTACTTAGTGCAGACGTGATCACCTGTACAAAGTATCGCGACATGCTAATTTACCCATCCCTACATAACACTTGCTAGTGTCATCAAAATAATACATATATTTCATAAGCAAATTGTCAACTGCATACAAAGAAGAGTTATTCATAGCCGATTTACAATAAATTGAAACATCAACTCAATCAGTTTTCTTTCATTTTATTCATATTATTCAAACATTACATTTTACAGTTTAAATGCAGTACCATTTGACCCTCTGCAACATTGCACTTTAGTCTATTTATGAAAGTAAAAAAAAAAAAAAAGTAAAAAAATCACATTTTCAGCAAATTTTAGACCCTTTCAAAAGCATTGGCGCACTAATACAATCAATGCTTAATTATTTTCAATTTCTCATTAAAGGGGAACATTATCACAATTTCAGAATTGTTAAAACCATTAAAAATCAGTTCCCAGTGGCTTATTATATTTTTCGAAGTTTTTTTCAAAATTTTACCCATCACGCAATATCCCTAAAAAAAGCTTCAAAGTGCCTGATTTTAACCACCTGTCCATTTTCCTGTGACGTCACATAGTGAAGCCAACACAAACAAACATGGCGGAAAGAACAGCAAGCTATAGCGACATTAGCTCGGATTCAGTCTCGGATTTCAGCGACTTAAGCGATTCAACAGATTACGAATGTATTGAAACGGATGGTTGTAGTGTGGAGGGAGGTAGCGAAAACAAAATTGAAGAAGAAACTGAAGCTATTGAGCCATATCGGTTTGAACCGTATGCAATCGAAACCGACGAAAACGACACGACAGCCAGCGACACGGGAGAAAGCAAGGACGAATTCGGCGATCGCCTTCTAACCAACGATTGGTATGTGTTTGTTTGGCATTAAAGGAAACTAACAACTATGAACTAGGTTTACAGCATATGAAATACATTTGGCAACAACATGCACTTTGAGAGTGCAGACAGCCCAATTTTCATCAATTAATATATTCTGTAGACATACCCTCATCCGCGCTCTTTTCCTGAAAGCTGATCTGTCAAGTTTTGGAGTTGATGTCAGCAGGCCAGGGATGCTAGGGTCGATAGGGGGTTTAGCTCACTTGTCTGCGGGAACAAACTGCCGCCATTGCTTGCCGTGCTACCGAGGTCCTTTGTCCCTGAATAGCTCACACACTCCGGCAGATTCAATGGGGGTCTGGCGGCAGATTTCTTTGACTTTATCGTTGTAAATGCATCTGCTTTGAGTGTCGCAGGATATACACACATTCTTGCCATCTCTGTCGTAGCATAGCTTTCGTCGGTAAAGTGTGCGGAACAAACGTCCAATTTCTTGCCACTTTCGCATCTTTGGGCCACTGGTGCAACTTGAATCCGTCCCTGTTCGTGTTGTTGCACCCTCCGACAACACACCGACGAGGCATGATGTCTCCAAGGTACGGAAAACAGTCGAAAAAACGCGAAATAACAGAGCTAAATTGACTCGGTGTTTGAGAAAATGGCGGATTGCTTCCCGATGTGACGCCACGTTGTGACGTCATCGCTCCGAGAGCGAATATTAGAAAGGCGTTTAATTCGCCAAAATTCACCCATTTAGAGTTCGGAAATCGGTTAAAAAAATATATGGTCTTTTGTCTGCAACATCAAGGTATATATTGACGCTTACATAGGTCTGGTGATAATGTTCCCCTTTAAAGGGTTCGGTTAGTATTTTGCTTGAACAATGTTGCACAGATTAATTGTTTAATATCATTTTACTGCTAATAGTGTAACAATGCTTTTTAAGGCGGGGTTGCTAGACTTATATTGCAGTAATCATTTACTTGGTTTGCTCCAACATGTCCTGTCCAACAGCTGTTTAACACACATCGAATATGTTTCAGTGCAAATGATTCAAAATAAAAAACAAAATAAACAACATAACAGCAATTGAATGTGTGCATCCATCACACTTTAAAAAACACTCATATTGTTGTAAGGAATTAGAAAGTAAATGTCGTCTTGGATGTACTGTACACTTTCAAATATACAACTGTGTTTTAGTGCAATTCCACAAAGTCATACTGTGCACCAAAGCGAAGATGTACAGAAGCAGGGCCCGCTTTGAAACCTTTTTGAGCAGAGAGAGGGCTTACAAATGTTCATTCGCATTCGACAACAGTGTATTGCATCTTGAAACAAAGGATTTATTGTAAGTCAAAAATAATAGTATGCAACATATCACATGCTTCATTAGCTGAGTCATGCAGAAGTTGAAATCATTTAGTAAAACAAATTAGATTTCTCCTTTCAGTCACAGTTTTGGACAAGCAGACATTCTCCTTGAGCCATGCATTTTACTTTGGTGAGTTCCAGTTCTCCACTCACTGTCGATCTTTCCTACATTCCTACGGTCTTAAACATTTTGCAGTTCTCTAAAGTATTGCACAATTCACTTTGAAGAGGGTCAAGCAATAAGTAAAAACAAAAACAATTCACACACCCTTAAGGAGTAATTATTTATAATGAATGGCATTACATATGAGCAGTATTGTTTTTTTTCTTGTTTTTTTTTTCTTTGTATATTGAAAGAATACGTCTGAATCTCCCAAATTTCTAGTTCTAAAACAGATGCAGAAAGCACCTTGCTAAACACTTACTGAAATACATCAAACTAGGACAACATTTTGAAGATAAGAATGGCAGTGTTTAACTGATTTGTTTATCGCTTGGATTTAATGCTGTCATGATGGCCAGAGTCTCATTTAGACGAGCACATGTTTATTCAGTCTACATTATTCATAACTGTATTGTGCAAAAATGCAGTAATGCTGTTTAAGTCAAATTCAAAATGTATATCCTTCAATTTCACATGAAAATAGACACAACTCTATTTCTAGCTACATGTCAGGCCTGTACACAACATGTACTGTACATGTGTTAGAGCAGGGGTGTCAAACTCATTTTAGATCCGGGGCCACATGGAGAAAAATCAACTCCCAAGTGGGCCGGACTGGTAAAATTATGGCACGATAACTTAAAAATAAAGACAACTTCAGATTGTTTTCTTTGTTTAAAAGTGGAACAAGCACATTCTGAAAAGGTACAAATCATAATGTTTTTTTGTTTGTTTTTTGTTTTATTTACACTTCATGTGTGTGGTTAATAGTATTCTATCTTTATTTGTTGATATTTATACTTTCTGAATAAATTATGTGATAATGTTCAACTCATTGGTGTTAATTTTCAATCTATCAAGATAAAAAAATAATATCAAAATCAAATAGGATGTTATTTATCTAGTTTGCTTATTTTCCTCGACTGGTGCACTAACATCGTGTTTTTTTGTTTTTTTTTACATATGTAGCATCATCTACAAAGATACAAAGAATTGCTATTGCGACATCTAGTGGACACATTTAGAACAGCAGTTTCTTTCATTCAAAAATGTTGGCTCATTATTTTACTTAGCATACTCATCCCGCGGGCCGGATAAAACCTGTTGGCGGGCCTGATCCGGCCCTCGGGCCGTACGTTTGACACCCCTGCGTTAGATATAAACCTCCCACAGCCCACTGTTACGCGCGCCACATGTAGGCCCCAGTCCACATTTTCATTTACTTATTACTTATAGGCTCGCAGGTTTCTTTCCTGCTCCACCTCCAGGTTTTAGCTACTGGGCACCGCCCGGCTGCCCAATTAGAACCTACATAAGCAATAAGGGAAATAATCAGTCGATTATTTGGGGCGTATGTGCACTGCATGTAACACCTATGTACAAACCCCAAAACCAGTGAAGTTGGCACGTTGTGTAAATCGTAAATAAAAACAGAATACAATGATTTGCAAATCCTTTTCAACCTATATTCAATTGAATAGACTGCAAAGACAAGACACTTAACGTTCGAACTGGTAAACTTTGTTATTTTTTGCAATATTAGCTCATTTTGAATTTGATGGCTGCAACATGTTTCAAAAAAGCTGGCACGAGTGGTAAAAAAACTGAGAAAGGAGAGGAATGCTCATCAAACAATTATTTGGAACATCCCACAGGTGAACAGGCTAATTGGGAACAGGTGGGTGCCATGATTGGGCATAAAAGCAGCTTCCATGAAATGCTCAGTCATTCACAAACAAGGATGGGGCGAGGGTCACCACTTTGTGAACAAATGCATGAGCAAATTGCCCAACAGTTTAAGAACATTCCTCAACCAGCTTTTGCAAGGAATTTAGGGATTTCACCATCTACGGTCCAAACTATCATCAAAAAGTTCAGAGAATCTGGAGAAATCACTGCACGTAACATTGAATGCCGTTGGATCACTCAGGTGGTACTGCATCAAAAACTGACACCAGTGTGTAAAGGATATCACCACATGGGCTCAGGAACACTTCAGAAAACCACTGTAAGTAACTACAGTTCGTCGCTACATCTGTAAGTGAAAGTTAAAACTCTACTATGCAAAGGGAAAACCATTTATCAACAACACCAAGAAACACCGCCGGCTTCCACTTTGCATCAGTCCATCTAGGATGGACTGATGCAAAGTGGAAAAGTGTTCTGTGGTCTGACGAGTCTACATTTCAAATTGTTTTTGGAAACTGTTGACGTTGTGTCCTACGGAACAAAGAGGAAATGAACCATCCGGATTGTTATAGGCGCAAAGCCAGCATCTGTGATGGTATGGGGGTGTATTAGTGCCCAAGGCATGGTTAGATTACACATCTGTGAAGGCACCATTAATGCTGAAAGGTACATACAGGTTTTGGAGCAACATATGTTGCCATCCAAGCAAAGTTATCATGGACGCCCCTGCTTATTTCAGCAAGACAATGCCAAGCCACATGTTACAACAGTGTGGCTTCATAGTAAAAGAATGCGGTTCCTAGTAGTCCAGACATGTCTCCCATTGAAAATGTGTGGCGCATTATGAAGCCTAAAATACCACAATGGAGACCCCGGACTGTTGAACAACTTAAGCTGTACAGGCAAGAATGGGAAAGAATTCCACCTGAGAAGCTTAAAAAATTAGTCTCCTCAGTTCCCAAATATTTACTGAGGGTTGTTAAAAGGAAAGGCCATGTAACACAGTGGTAAAAATGCCCCTGTGCTAACTTTTTTTTAACTGTGTTGTTGCCATTATATTCTAAGTTAATGATTATGTGCAAAAATATATTAAGTTTCTCAGTTTGAACATTAAATATCTTGTCTTTGCAGTCTATTCAATTGAATATAAGTTGAAAGGGATTTGCAAATCATTGTATTTTGTTTTTATTTACGATTTACACAACATGCCAACTTCACTGGTTTTGGGTTTTGTATAATTAGGTTTCTCAATGTATTTTCTAGTGGCTTGATTCCATATTTTCATAGTAGAATCCTCTAAGTTACTAAAGGCCAACTTACCCTCAATAAATCTTAACACCTAAAATAATTCTCAACTTAAGTGTCAACATTTTCTTCTCTTACATACAAAACATTACACCCACTCTCTTTGCACACACACCCGGATATTTGTTCACAGTATTGTGTGTTAAATAATAAAAATGTTCACTTGTGTACAATTGCAATAAGTTAAATCTCAGAGTAACAAGTCACTTCCACCAGCAGGACTTCTCTCTCAAAGAAAGACTAAAGTGCTCAAGCCCGGCGTGCAGAGTGTGCACTTACTATAAATGAGAGTCGTTATATACCTGTTCCAGTTAATATAAGGAAAATAAATACATAATCTGCACAAAGATGTTCATTTTTGCATTTTGTCAATACGATTATGCGAATAAGGCAAAAAAATAAATAGCCTGACATGGCTGGAGAATCAAAGTCATGTAGGGTTCGAGGATGTGTTGTGGCCTGAAGAAAGAAATACAAAAAGTGGTAAATTAGGGCCAAAGTTTTGTACTTGAAAAAATACACTTTGAAACTGAAAAATCAAGTTTTGATGTTGAACTTTTAAAAATATATCAGTGTATCACTTTTATATATTTTGACATTTGAGCTTTTTTTTTTTCAGATTGAAATCTTTTTTTTCCCTCAGATTCCGATTTCTGAGAGGGGTTTGGAATCATTAGACAGCTTAGGAAAAGTAAAGGGACTATCTGATCCTACCCTATTGCTCAATATATATTTTTTCTGCAAAATAACAAAACGAGCTTTGCTTTTTTCCCATTAGAGGTTGCCGTAGTGAGACAATAGCATTGTTTAGCTACATTTTTACAGTATGGGTAGTTACTTCTTGATCAGGTACTGAACCCGCGCCCTCTGCCACAAAAGGTAGGACCATGAACCATTACACTTCCACGGATTAACTGAAGAGTTGGTGAATCCTGCCTTGTTATTCTTTTAATGGTGACAGAACAGAATAGGGCTGGAAATATGTTTGCTCTAAAATGTCATTCATTTATTATATTGACATTTACAAACTGTTTTCGATTCTGTCTGTAATAGGGGACAGTTTTTGCCCAGTACGGGACTCATACTTTTGTTTTTAAATACGACAATTCTGTTTTTTCAAGAGACTCTGCCTATAGAATAGAAGGAATAGTCAGACTTTACTCGATACTGTTTTTTAACAGTACCGACTTTCAATACAAATGTGTTTCAAATGGGTTGAGGAATGTTATTGTTTAGAAAATAGAAAATCCAAGTTTTGTATTTAACATTTAACACTGAGTTTAGCTGTCTAGTTGTCTTGTTTTCTCACACTTGTGTGTCTCATTTGCAAGTACTGTACTGTATCATATAATAGACTTTGCATGCAGTTATAATTTCAAGACGTTAAATGGCAGTAGTGTATAAACTATGGTGTGTTGCCATAGCTACAAAGTTGTATTTGCCATTAAGTTTTTTCTTTTGTCGAGTCCTATAAAATGTTAATACGCCAAGTTTTGTACTTAGTACACCCCTTTTTCTTGCTTTGTTGGCATGGAAAATTTTAACATTAGCATAATCTAGTGCTTGACTCACAGTTATTATTATCGAGGTATTTTTTAATGTGCTCAAAAAGTACCTTTACGCACAAGTTATTTATATTTTTGATAGCGGAAATAAATACATACACCTTTAGAAAAAACAACTAGTTTGCATGCATTGTGTTACTTATGCTTCACTGATAGTGTTGTAGTCTTAGTATTGTATCTGTTTGGCTATGTTTTTATTGTTATGAATATTGGTTTGTACTGTACCACTTTTTAAAATGAAAAGTGCGTGACGAATAAAACTTCCTATTATTATTAATTATTTCTGGCGAGAGTTGTGGCGTCCTAATCTCTGTTCAGCGGTTTTTGAACGCACTGTAAAAACGAACAACACCACTTTCTTGTATTCCTTAGAGCAGTGGTTCTCAAATGGGGGTACGCGTACCCCTGGGGGTACTTGAAGGTATGCCAAGGGGTACGTGAGATTTTTTTTAAATATTCTAAAAATAGCAACAATTCAAAAATCCTTTATAAATATAAATAAAAACATATCTTTTTTTCAAAATAGTTCAAGAAAGACCACTACAAATGAGCAATATTTTGCACTGTTATACAATTTAATACATCAGAAACTGATGACATAGTGCTGTATTTTACTTCTTTATCTCTTTTTTTCAACCAAAAATGCTTTGCTCTGATTAGGGGGTACTTGAATTTAAAAAAAAATCACAGGGTGTACATCACTGAAAAAAGGTCGATAACCACTGCCTTAGAGTATAGAATGATCAACCTGTTCTAAGAGAGCAAAGCTTGTAAGTTCAACGTGCACATTTGAATAGCTTAGTTGCTCAAAAAAGTTGACATTTGGGTACGTCGTTTCTTAATAGGGAAATACATTAATGCCTCTTGTTTTCATGTTAGAATTTAAGCTAGCGAGCTAGTACCAGTCAGTCCAAGAGTTTATCAAAGTTATCAATCATGTTTTTTCAAATACCTTAATTTAAAATGGCAAAATTAACCATTAGGATTTTTACTGCAGTTATCATTATTACTGTTTGCTGTTACATCCCTCCATGCAACAAAGGTATCGAAACATGGCACTGTTTGATTTCACATGAATCAGTACCCGTTAATACCGACAGACTTCGGTCGGTACCTATAAATGTACCAAATTCGATATCCATCCCTAGCGTCCACGAAACAACTTAGGCGCAATTTAATTAAGGCTTATGCTCAGTTAGCCTTGTATAGGAGAAACTTTTAAATAACTGTCCAATGTAGTAACCACTATGAATGAAAGTTTGCTTATAGTTCCCACCAATACTGAATAATCCTCTATGATTGAAGACATCAGCAACATGCACCAAGGTCAGCCAGTATTTGTAGTATTCACTATGGATATTTGCTAATTGTAATGCTTTTGGTATTAAAGCATTTAAATAACAAAACATTCAAGTGTGGATTCTTACCTTCACTAGCTCATTGTTGTTTGAAATTATTTCCAATGTGCTTTTATTGTTGTACTTGTCTTAATCATTTTGTATGAGTTTTACAATTTTCTCAACTTTTTTTTAAAGCCTAACCAGGGACGAGGGTTGCAAATTAGCCTGTAGCTAGAAGTCTTATGTACTTTGACATCGGTTACCTTACCAGTGGGTAGCAATGTTTAATTGTACTGTCCCTGTCAAATATATACACAAATTAAATAAACAAATAAATAAAAATAAATAAATGAGAGATTTATTTTACTCAATGATGTATTGAAACTCTTGCAATATTGACATTGAGACGAACAACATTGTTACCTTCCATATCAAAAAGAACTTCCCAATCTTCAGACTGATCATTGTTTCTCACAGGCAGGAGCTTGAAAAGCCTCCGGTTCTTGGTTTGGGAGCACATACTGCAAAGTAACATATGCACCGTCATGCAGGCAACTTTAATGATCAACTAAAAATAGAAACATTGACTTTGGAGCTGAAGGAAATCGACAAAGTCTACCTTTGCGTGGCTAGTTGTATTAGAACAGAGGTCTCCAACCCGTCGCTCCCAAGCTACCAGTAGCTCGCCACAGGGTTATCGAAATGCGAGGGGATTTATTATGCATAGCTATCTAAGACAGCTGCTATACGTTGGCTGAACGATCAAGTTTTTTGAACGGCTTTTTTACGTGAACAACAAGTAGGCTACTAACTCACAGAATAGTTTTTAGATAGGAATCGGTTCTCATAGTTCACTCGATCCCTGCTCAAAAAGCTTTTGTTCGTGAATGTCACATCTCTGAACAAACAACTTGTGTTTTCAGCATGTAATTACAATCCTTGTTTCAACATCATCGATGAAAAATAACATACATGAGAAGTGTACACTCCTCTCTGAGCTGCCACCTTAACGTGGTAGAGGAGTTTGCGTGTCCCAATGATCCTAGGAGCTATGTTGTCCGGGGGCTTTATGCCCCCTGGTAGGGTCTCCCAAGACAAACTGGTCCTAGGTGAGGGATCAGACAAAGAGCAGCTCGAAGACCTCCATGAATAATAAAAAACAAGGACCCAGATTTCCCTCGCCCGGACGCGGGTCACCGGGGCCCCCCTCTGGAGCCAGGCCCGGAGGTGGGGCACGATGGCGAGCGCCTGGTGGCCGGGCCTGTCCCCATGGGGCCCGGCCGGGCACAGCCCGAAGAGGCAACGTGGGTCCCCCCTCCAATGGGCTCACCCATAGCAGGGGTCATAGAGGTCGGGTGCGATGTGAGCTGGGCGGCAGCCGAAGGCAGGGCACTTGGCGGTCCGATCCTCGGCTACAGAAGCTAGCTCTTGGGACGTGGAACGTCACCTCGCTGGGGGGGAAGGAGCCTGAGCTAGTGCGCGAAGTGGAGAAGTTCCGGCTAGATATAGTCGGACTCACTTCGACGCACAGCAAGGGCTCTGGAACCAGTTCTCTCGAGAGGGGCTGGACTCTCTTCCACTCTGGCGTTGCCGGCAGGGAGAGGCGATGGGCTGGGGTGGCAATTCTTGTTTACCCCCTCAGAGCCTGTACTTTGGAGTTCAACCCGGTGGACGAGAGGGTAGCTTCCCTCCGCCTTCGGGTGGGGGAACGGGTCCTGACTGTGGTTTGCGCTTACGCGCCAAACCGCAGCTCAGAGTACCCACCCTTTTTGGATTCACTCGAGGGAGTACTTGAGAGTGCTCCCCCGGGTGATTCCCTCGTGCTACTGGGGGACTTCAATGCTCATGTTGGCAACGACAGTGAAACCTGGAGAGGCGTGATTGGGAAGAATGGCTGCCCGGATCTGAACCCGAGCGGTGTTTTGTTATTGGACTTTTGTGCTCGTCACAGATTGTCCATAACGAACACCATGTTCAAACATAAGGGTGTCCATATGTGCACTTGGCACCAGGACACCCTAGGCCGCAGTTCCATGATCGACTTTGTAGTTGTGTCATCGGATTTGCGGCCTCATGTTTTGGACACTCGGGTGAAGAGAGGGGCGGAGCTTTCTACCGATCACCACTTGGTGGTGAGTTGGCTGCGATGGTGGGGGAGGATGCCGGACAGACCTGGCAGGCCCAAACGCATTGTGAGGGTTTGCTGGGAACGTCTGGCAGAGTCTCCTGTCAGAGAGAGTTTCAATTCCCACCTCCGGAAGAACTTTGAACATGTCACGAGGGAGGTGCTGGACATTGAGTCCGAATGGACCATGTTCCGCACCTCTATTGTCGAGGCGGCTGATTGGAGCTGTGGCCGCAAGGTAGTTGGTGCTTGTCGTGGCGGTAATCCTAGAACCCGTTGGTGGACACCGGCGGTGAGGGATGCCGTCAAGCTGAAGAAGGAGTCCTATCGGGTTCTTTTGGCTCATAGGACTCCTGAGGCAGCGGACAGGTACCGACAGGCCAAGCGGTGTGCGGCTTCAGCGGTCGCAGAGGCAAAAACTCGGACATGGGAGGAGTTCGGGGAAGCCATGGAAAACTTATCATAGCGATCACAACTTATCATAGCGATCACAACTGGACAAAAAAGTGAAGCTCAAATTCAACCCATTCAAACAGAAGCATCGCAACAATCGACTGGAATAAAGTTATTACTTATCTGTGTATATTTTTTATCGAAATATGGGGACGCACAATGTAATTTTCTTAACCCGGAATCATTATTAAGTTCTTAGACTTTCCATTCACTGAACTCTAAAAGTGTTGAAAGTGTTTTAAAATAAATGAGAAAGATGTATTTTGCAGCTATTAAAATAGGAACTTCACTTATTTTGGAATTGTGCCTAATGTTCAATCATTACGAAAGACATGACGATGGATGTATTTTGTCTATTGCATTCTAACTTGTAAATAAACGTAAATAAAAGTCTCTTTTCAGCGCAGCCAATGGGAGGTCCTCTATTACATCCATAAAACCCAATAAAACACATCCAAAAAGCTCCAACAATACTCCATTTACATTTCGTGACTTGAATATTAACCAAGTATTAGAGATATTGTTATTATAAGCGCTAACACAGACAAACTATCTATTGCAAGCGCTGTGATCCCGAGCTTGTTTGCCTATGTTGACATTAACGACTGGTCAGCTGCTTCCTATAGTTTCCTTGTTCGTCAGACATTATTCTACATCATAAATCATGCCTCTCAGCTGGATAGTTGGAGGACAAGGACATATTCCGACAAGTTGGTACACTTTGACAAGCAATTTAGACCCGGTAATGGCGAGAACGACACAAAAAGACGCTTGGATCCATTCCTCTTTTCTTTGTGAGGATCATGAGTCATTCTTCATCTAAATACATGGGAATATATGAACATTCCAACAGTAGGCATTCTAATGACAGCAGACATTGCACAGTAAGTGATGTGTTATTATGTTTGTTGGCTCTCATGAAGTCTGCAGTGAGGAATAATCAGTGACGTTGTTGGGGGAAAAAAAGCAAATGAAGTCATGCGTTTTTTAATATTAAATGTTTTTTAATATTAAATGTTATTGTAAATAGCCATATAGCACTTATTCAGTCCACTAGAGGACAGCAATGAGCTTGTGTGCGCCTGTCTAACATTTAAGAGTGGAAAAGAAAAGGTATTAATATATATATAATATAATATAATATATATATATATAATATATATATATATATATATATATATATATATATATATATATATATATATATATATATATATATATATATATAGTTGTTATAAATAAGTTCTTAAACCAATTTGTACAAGAAACACATAATAAAGATAAAAAATCATGTAAATCCCAAAAAATAAACATAAAACATATATATATATATATATATATATATATATATATATATATATATATATATATATATATATATATATGTATATATATATATACAAACACACACATACATATATATACACACACACATATATATATGTCTTAATAAGGTTATCCAAAAAATAGTGCTCGATACCGTAGTAGAGCGCAATATATGTATGTGTGGGAAAAAAAATCACAAGGCTATTTCATCTCTACAGGCCTGTTTCATGAGGGGGGGTACCCTCAATCGTCAGGAGATTTTAATGGGAGCATTCGCATACCATGGTTTATATAGGGCACAGAGTGGGTGGGTACTGGCTGGCCTAGGGGCGTGGTTATTGGCTCATGTGTTACCTAGGAGGTGTTTCCGTCTATGGCGGCATGTTGTTACAATTTCGCTGCGCTTGTTGAGGGATGACAGGTCTGGACGGTAAATAATAAACAGTTTCTCTTTCAAGCATAGGTTGCATCTTTTATTACCACTATTGTAAGGTGTGCTGGATGCAAGAATTTGCCATGTTATTGAATATTCAACATTATTGTCTCTGAGGTCCCAAATGTGTTTGCTGAGTTCTGTGGTATTTCGCAGGTTTTTGTTCCTGAAAGAAGCCTTGTGATTGTTCCATCTGGTTTTGAATTCACCCTCGGTTAATCCTACATATGTGTCGGATGTGTTAATGTCCTTGCGTATTACCTTAGATTGGTAGACAACTGATGTTTGTAAGCACCCCCCGTTGAGGGGGCAATCAGGTTTCTTTCGACAGTTACATGCTTTGTTGGTTTTGGAGTCGCTCTGACTGGGGGTCGATGGCTCATTTGCAATTGTTTTGTTGTGGTTTGAGATGATTTGTCGTATATTGTTCATGCAGCTGTAGCTCAATTTAATGTTGTTCTTGTTGAATACTTTTCTTAGGTTGTTGTCTTTGGGAAAGTGTTTGTCAATCAGATTGAGGAATTTGTGTCCAATGTTCGTTGAGACGTTTTTGCTGTATGGGGGGTTGTACCAGATGATGCCGTTTCGTTTTCTGTTCTTTTTTGGCTGGTTTCCTGGCGTGGGTTCATAGGTGAGGGTGAAATTGTATCCGCTTTCATCAAGGGCTTTTTGGTACGGGGGGGTTGCTTGGTCAAATTTAGCTTTGCTAGATGACAGCATCGATAGCCTTTTATTACATGGTGCACGTATTGGAGTGTTGTGTTGGGTTTCGTGAATGGTTGGTAGCTGTTATTTCTCAGGTTGAAAGTGACGTCAAGGAAGTTGACGGTTTGCTTGTTGGCTTCAATCGTGATCCGTAGGCCGTTCTCTTTGAAAATTTGGCATATGCGCTTCTCGGTATTCTCGCTGCTCCTTGGCGAGGCGCGACACACTGCCAGTCCGTCATCACGGTAAATACCAAGGTTCAGATTGAGGCTAGCGGGCTGGGAGAGGAGGAAACTCCCAACGAGTTCACACGTTTCTGCTCCGTCAAAACTTCCCATAGTGACGTCAAATGTTGCATTGTTCTTTTTTTGCCATGGTGTACTGTTGTGGATGAGAATGGAGTTTTTTGCGTGGATGATGATGTTTCTTTCGTTGCCTGTGATTGAGTCGTAGTCTGAGGCGAAGTCTAGTGCTTGAGTCAGTAGGTCTTGCGTGATGGAAGGGTAAAATTCCTCGATATCAAAGGAGATAAAGTTGTGCTGTTGTTTGTCTTGGATGTTGTTGAACCATTTGATTACCGCTGCTGTATTTCTCCATTGGTTGAGTGGTGTTTTGTCCTTGATTTTTGTGTTGACTCTGTCCAGGATTATTTTGCTGATTTTTCCTATTTCAGATTTAGTTGGGTTTATTAGTCGGCATGTTGGGTTATTTGCGAAGTTGGGTTTGTGGTCCTTCAATGTGATGAAGGCTTCCTTGTTGGCTGTGGCGTCCACCCTGTCCTCAATGTCCAGTTCAGCCGCGATCCTTTTATTTTCCAGGTGGATGTTCTGTAAGGTGTTGGGTTGCGCTTTTTTGTATGATTTGGTGATGCTTCTGTCCAGTAAGGTGTGGTGTTCTGGTATGTCCATTCTGTAGAAGTTTGTGGTTTTATCGGCAGCTATGATGAGGTTGTTTACTTTCTTGATGCGCTCCTTGTCATTTTTCAGCTTGGTGAGGAGTGGGTTGCGGATTGGCTTGAATTTGACTGATTGTATCATTTTGAGCATGTCGTTCTCAAAATCCTTTAGTTCCTCAACTGTGGGTGGGTTCTTGGTAGATTTGAATCCGTAAGTTTCCTTTTGCATTCCTTTTGTTTCAGGGTGGAGGAAAAAATGTGCTTTCCACCGCATCCTTCTTAGGAAGTGTTCCGTCTTTTCTATGAGCCTTAGCTTGTAGTCATTCTGCGCGGGTATGGGAATGTTCTTCGTGGAGTAGTCGATGTTGAATTTTTCCATTTCTGATCGTCGTACAGTGCTCAACAAATGTCAATTTGGAGCGGAGTATAGGTCTTAATAAGGTTATCCAAAAAATAGTGCTCGATACCGTAGTAGAGCGCAATATATGTATGTGTGGGAAAAAAAATCACAAGGCTATTTCATCTCTACAGGCCTGTTTCATGAGGGGGGGGTACCCTCAATCGTCAGGAGATTTTAATGGGAGCATTCGCATACCATGGTTTATATAGGGCACAGAGTGGGTGGGTACAGGCTGGCCTAGGGGCGTGGTGATTGGCTCATGTGTTACCTAGGAGGTGTTTCCGTCTATGGCGGCATGTTGTTACAATTTCGCTGCGCTTGTTGAGGGATGACAGGTCTGGACGGTAAATAATAAACAGTTTCTCTTTCAAGCATAGGTTGCATCTTTTATTACCACTATTGTAAGGTGTGCTGGATGCAAGAATTTGCCATGTTATTGAATATTCAACATTATTGTCTTTGAGGTCCCAAATGTGTTTGCTGAGTTCTGTGGTATTTCGCAGGTTTTTGTTCCTGAAAGAAGCCTTGTGATTGTTCCATCTGGTTTTGAATTCACCCTCGGTTAATCCTACATATGTGTCGGATGTGTTAATGTCCTTGCGTATTACCTTAGATTGGTAGACAACTGATGTTTGTAAGCACCCCCCGTTGAGGGGGCAATCAGGTTTCTTTCGACAGTTACATGCTTTGTTGGTTTTGGAGTCGCTCTGACTGGGGGTCGACGGCTATATATATATATATATATATATATATATATATATATATATATATATATATATATATACACACACACACATATATATATATATATATATATATATATATATATATATATATATATATATATATATATATATATATATATATATGTGTGTGTGTGTGTGTGTGTGTGTGTGTGTGTGTGTGTGTGTATATATATATATATGTATATATATATATATATATACACCCACATATATATATATATATATGTGTGAGTGTATGTATATATATATATATATATATATATATATATATATGTGTGTGTGTGTGTGTGTGTGTATATATATATATATATGTATATATATATATATATATATACACCCACATATATATATATATATATATGTGTGAGTGTATGTATATATATATATATATATATATATATATATATATATATATAATATGTTTTATGTTTATTTTTTGGGATTTACATGATTTCTTATCTTTATTATGTGTTTCTTGTACAAATTGGTTTAAGAACTTATTTATAAAAACGATATATATATATATATATATATATATATATATATATATATATATATATATATATATATATATATATATATATATATATATAATTTATATATATATTTATATGTATATATATATATATATATATATATATATATATATATATATATATATATATATATATAAAAAGTAGTAATATAATATAAAGTTTCACTAAATCACTTTGTCTGTTCTTTCTGTGACAGAACACACTTCTGCCCATATAGAGATGTTGGGATGTTTTTTAAGGGCTTTATGGGCAGAATAGAGCGGCTCCAATAGGCTCCACTGTAAGCGGACTTTTAAATGGAATTAATTTACTATTTAAAATACATTTAAAAAAAATACATAAATCCATCGTCATTTCTTTCATAATGATTGTCAATGATAGGCAAAATTCCTCCAAAAAGTGCATCTCTCCTTTAAGTGAATTGTAAAACAATATGTAACAACAGAATAATAATATACTGTAACAAATGTTACTGTGACCATTTAAATACTGAAGTTAAAACATTGAATTAGGTGTCAAATTAAAGGTCTGTTGATGCCTTCTCAGACTTGGTAGACTATAGGCATGATTATAGGCACATAATGCTTGTAACGTGCGATGTATAATTTAAAAAAAAAGTTTTAGTATCATTTGTTCACAATTTTTTCCTTACAAACCCGAAACAAAAACCATTTTTCCACAGACACAATTTGAAAACGGACAAAACAAATAATGGGTATAGAAATATATTTTTTGCAAATCCATTTGATGAACCAGGTTTATTCGTCAGTAGTTTTACTTTAGCTTGATGTTAATAAAAACAAAGAAGAAGACCGAAGGACCAAAGGTCTAAATAAGGGGTGTCCGACCGAGTTTATTAACGGGTAAGTAAGGCCCAGGGTGCCTCCTACTTGTTGTTAAATATCTGCTAGTTTATTTGCTATGGTTTTGCCGCCACCTGGTGGAAAATGTGAGCAATACAGACCAACGACCAAGAAGAGCATTAATTTATATGACTTTATCCAAAGAACCTATCTCACTCATGGCGCGAAAAAACTGCAACCGACATAAAAAGTCCACACAAATGGTCACACATATCACAACCTGCTCGATGAACTTCAAGGATATTATGAAAATGTATATATATATATATATATATATATATATATGTATATATATATATATATATATATATATATATATCAGTGACGTGCAGTCACTAGAGGCAGGTGAGGCGGGGCCTCACCTGCCATCATGGAAAGAAAAAAAATGTAAAAAGAAAAAAAATTAATTAAATTGTTAAATGTATCCATTGATTATACTATAAAGTTATTTTCCATTTTCCATTTAACTTCACCAGTTTTAGATTATTTTTATTCAAAATCGCTGAATTTTCACATTTGCCGTTCAAATACTGAGAAGAGACGGTGCGGTGATCAGCAGCCAGTTGAGGCACGTCACTCAGTTGTGCCTCAACATGGATTGCGGAGTGAGACCGTATTGCTATATGAATTATATTATACATTTCCATAGTTTAGTTAGCTGAGGTATATAATGTACAGTGTATTTTGTCAACAACTGTATGTGTGTAACGTATTTCTTGTGCTGAGCGATCATAAAACTGCTGCGAAGACGCACTGGGTGAGGCTCGCAGTAATCATGCCTCCTGGTGGTAGAGAATGCACTCCCGCCATAGAATGCACGGGAGTGTTATATCAACTAAAGCCCACACTTAAACTTTCCACGTGCAAGATTGAATCTATTTAAAAAAGTTATTTAATAAGAAGCCAAAAAGTGCAAAAACAATCATGTTTGTGTTGGAGTAGTTGTGAATCACTGCAGGGCCACAACATTAGGTACACCTGCAGACTGCAGCACGGATTTCATATTTCATTCATTCACAACTCCTCCAACACGAACATTATTGTTTTTGCAATTTTGGCTTCTTATTGAGCTGCTGCATTTTTTGGTTGGGTTGTTTATTTCTTTTGAGTAACTTACTTCTACATTTCTAAAAGGGGAGGAATGTAATAGAGTGATCTATGTTTGTCTGTTGCCATCTCCTGGTTAATGTTGGCTATAGCGTACTGTGGTTACTTTTTGGTTGACCAACGATTTACGTGGTGTTGCGCACCTGACGTCAAGTGTGTTGAGTCTGTTCTGAAGTCTACAGTAAAGAGACGTACTTCATCACCTCGCCTGGTTATTGCCTCCAACCCAATATATTACATAAAGGTAAGACCATAATAACGTTTTTTTTTATTAAATGTGCTTTTTTGTGTGCTACAGTTTGTATGTGTAAAGTTAAAGTTAAGTTAAAGTACCAATGATTGTCACACACACACACACACTAGGTGTGGTGAAATTTGTCCTCTGCATTTGACCCATCCCTTGATCACCCCCTGGGATGTGAGGGGAGCAGTGGGCAGCAGCGGCGCCGCACCCGGGAATAATTTTTGGTGATTTAACCCCCAATTCCAACCCTTGATGCTGAGTGCCAAGCAGGGAAGAATGCTGGTATGAGCTTTTAAACATAACCCGTTAACTGCTGCCAATCAAATGGTGAATAAGATACTCTTTAGGGTTCATATGTTTGTAAATCTGACTGTGATGAAGTCAGTGCCTCACCAGCCATCAACCTCACCGCACGTCACTATATATATATATGCGCTTATCATTATATATCATTATATATGTGCTTTGCACTGAAGAAGGTGACCACTGGCTGACAACAACTGGAGGTAGGGATCGCAATGGGATGCTCAATTTCCCCCATCCTCTTTGTGGCAGCTTTCGAGGTCATCCTGATCGGGGCAAGGCAGGTGGTGGGTGGTGTCCGGCTGCCCGCAGGCCAGAGGCTCCCGCCCCTAAGGAGCTATATGGACGACATCACCTGCCTGCTACGAACCGCCCCATGCACATCCAGGCTACTTAAGAGGCTGGATGAGCTGATCACCTGGGCCAGGATGAAGTTCAAGCCTCAGAAGTCAAGGAGCCTCTCAATGCGAAAGGGGAAGAGGAACGACAGAGTCACCTTCACCATCAGCGGAGAAGACATCCCACGCATCGTGGATCAGCCCATCCGAAGCCTGGGAAGACTATATACACCTGATCTCTCAGACAAGGACATGGGGAAAATCATCCTCCAGCAGCTTTCGGAGGGCCTGTCCAAGATCGATGCAGGCCATCTACCTGGGAAGTACAAGGTGTGGTGTTACCACTTCACCCTGTACCCAAGGATGATGTGGCCTCTGAAGCTGTGTGAAGTCACGTCATCAGCCGTAAGCCGGATGGAAGCAAAAGCCAACTCTTTCATCCGAAAATGGCTTGGCCTGCCACGGTGCTTCTCAGCTGCTGGCCTGTATGGATGGAACTCACTCCAGCTACCCCTGAAATCTATCACCCTGGGCTACAGGCAGGAGAAGGCAAGACTGGTGATGGAGCTAAGGGACTCCTCCGACAGGGCGGTGGCAGATGCAAAGGCCAGAGTCGAGACTGGAAGGAAGTGGAGGGCAAAGGAGGAAGTCCAGAAGGCGATGGGGAGACTGCAACATCAAGAAGTCGTGGGCATGGTCCAGACAGGCCGGGCAGGCCTTGGATGGAGTGAACCACCCATCCTATGGTCCAAGGCAGGTAGGAAAGAGAGGAAGGACCTTGTTGTTGCTGAGGTCACCAGGATTGAACAGGAGGAGCTCAGAGTAAGGTCTGTGGCACAGGGGCAGCAGGGGAGGTGGACAACTTGGGAGGGTGTCTCGAACCGAGCAATCAGCTGGGCAGATTTCTGGAAGCTGCCACAGGCTCGGCTCAGTTTCCTCATCAGGGCAACATATGACACCCTCCCGAGCCCAAAAAACCTCCACCAATGGCTTGGCACAGAGCAATCCTGCGACCTCTGCGGGACCATCAATGCCTCACTCCAGCACGTTCTGTCAGGTTGCAAAATGGCGCTGACACAGGGTCGGCTCAGATGGCGGCACGACCAAGTGCTCAGCAAGCTGGCAGAGGTGCTGGAGAAAAGTCGGCAGGAGGCAAACAAACAGAGTCCAGCAGAAAGCCAATGCAGGATCCACTTCCTAAGGCAGGGGGAACCTGCGACACATTCCAGCAAGAGAACACCCGCCAAGCTATTAACACCAGGGGCGGCGTGGAAGATGGAAGTGGACCTAGGCAGGCAGCTCCAGTTCCCACAGGAGATATGCAGCACCACCTTAAGACCAGATGTTGTGCTGTGGTCTGCAGCTCTGAAGTCAGTAGTACTGATTGAGCTGACAGTGCCATGGGAGGAGGGACTGGAAGCTGCCTACGAGAGAAAGAAGGCAAAGTATGCAGACCTGGTCGCGGACTGCAGAGAAAGTGGATGGAGGGTGAGACTGTATCCGGTGGAAGTGGGAGCCAGAGGCTTTGTGGGCAGATCAACATCACGTCTGCTCAAGGACCTGGGACTACGTGGAGCCACCCTGAGCAGATCCACCAAGGAGCTCTCAGAAGTAGCAGAAAAAGCTAGCCACTGGCTCTGGCTCAAACGACGCGACAAGGCTTGGGGAGCAGTATCCAAGTAGGTTTTGCTGCAGGGGGTGTCAGGGAGACGTCCCTGTTCACTGCCCCGCCACCGGGAGATGTTCTGGGCTAAGGGGCGAAACATCAATGAGAGGTGGTCCCCAGCTGAAGACCCTGCAGCAAAACCTTTTCTGGTATGCGGTCAGGTTTAGGCCTGCCTCAGGGAAGAGGACGTCCCTGCCATGCACAGTCCACCACAGGCACCGGTGGAGGTGCGACAGGCCTAAGGCCCAGCGGCAAGACCACCTTGCTGTAATTAAAATATATATATATATATATATATATATATATATATATATATATATATATATATATTAAAAAAAATATATATATATAATTGTATATATATGTATAAATATATATACACACATATATACATTGAGATTAAAAACCTCTTTTTCAAGAGAGTCTATAGTTTTATATATATATATATATATATATATATATATATATATATATATATATATATATATATATATATATATTTATATATATGTGTATATATATATATATATGTATATATATATATATATGTATATATATAAAAAATATATATACACATATATATACACACACACATGCATATATATATGTATATATATATATATGTCTGTATATATATATATATATATATATATATATATATATATATATATATATATATATATATAAAACTTTACATGCAGTCGGCTTTGGGGCATCGGCCACATTTTTTCATGTGAAAAAGTTGGTCTGAATCAGGTTGAAGTTATGAGATTTCTTACCACCAAACATTGACCATGTAGGATAAGCGGTACGACATAATCAAAAATAGTTATATGCATTTTTAAAAAAGTTTGCATGGACATACCCCCGAAATCTGAGAAATCATCGTATAGAACAATTTTCCTATAAAGATGCAAATAAACATATTTTAAACAAGCGTATCAAGTTTGTTTAGGTTGAAATAAAGTACGAAAATAAATGTTAGAAAAATTAGTAGCTCTTTGCATTTTGTTTTCATAAACATAGTTCTCACAAGAAAAAAGGTTGGAGACTCCTGTGTTATAATAACTAGGGGTGTATCAATTAATCGATATATCGATTTATATTCCTTAGATTCAACTACAACATATATCTGTGCTCTGCAAGTTTGCCTTCCAGAAGACAAGTATCCATCCAAGATCGTTTTATAAGGTAGATTAGAAAAAGGAAAACACTGGATTTAAGAACAGCAAACTTTTTATGAAGTTTATCACTTTAAAAAATAAGGACGTTAAACATTATTCAAATCTGTCAGTCCGTCTGTGGCATCAAAAATGGCAAATAGCTACGGTGGCTGAAAAAGGTCACAACGAATGCAAACGCCACAAGACATTATCATAAATTATAACCCAAAAACATTCAGCTACAGCACGATTACAAAAGCCACAACAAAAATAAACTACACAACACAATCATATTAAGCCGAAACACAACTTTAAGCCACAAAAGACGCAACCGACAGCAGAAGTGACAGCGGAGCAAGTTACGGCGATGCACCGACTTCTGGAACACAACAACATGCAACAAGCAACCAAGAAAAAGTAATTTTATCAGAAATAACTAAATAGAAGAGATGGATGAAAGAGCTTAAGGAAATAAGGAAGTTAGGGGCCAACACCTTCAACAGGAATTAGAGGGCATACATGCTTCTGCACACCTGGGACGTCCATTGTTGATGCCAGGGTGGAGAACAGAAACTGTAAATTTCATTCAGCGGGTAATTCTCTTCAAATTTTGGTTACTGTACTTTTATTGAACATTTCTTGAATGTTAAAAATTAGAGCAGAACAGTTGTATTTTTGTTCATTTAACCTAAAGTGTTGGGTTCACTTTATTCAAAAAAGATGTGAATGCATTGGCCATTAATTGTTGTTTGCTTGCTTGTTTGTATCCTCGATTCATTCATACCATTTAGCCTTTACAAGAAATAACAGGAATATAGGAAACTTTACCGGCAGCGTATAGTATTCAGTATTTATTTCACAGTCACACTGAATCGATTTAAACTCACTGATTCATTTCGCATCGTGTCGCTCTAAAAAAAATAATATCGTCTCTGAATCGTATCGGCAACAACAAATTCTGAATGGAATTGAATCGTTGGTAAAATAAATCATCACACCCCTATAATACCATTTATGTTCACATTCAATGACTTACTGATTTGAGGTTGGAGTCCATTTCAGTGAAGCTCCATTCAGTCAGAGGCAGGTTTACACTGAAGGGCTGTAAAATAGAGAAGTTTTGGTATTAGGTTGTTTAAAAAAAGTAATTGGAGAGGTTATAAATGTGTAAGTAGTGTACTTTAATATCAGTGTGTATGCTCACATCAATAACAGCACTGCTCCCTGCCTCCACACTACTCTGCTGATGGCTCCTGAGTATCAGCTGCTGCAGTTCCTCCAGGCTCATATCCATGTTTTCCACTGCATCTGAAGCATCTACTCTGCACGCACAAATACAGACAATTTTGTGTGTGCAAAAACAACTAGGACAGGGATATTTAACTAAACTGTTTGGTCACATTTCCTCAGAGCTAAGAGACTCCTTTCACTATTAGTCTTATTTAGTATATTAGAGAGAACCCGCGTCTTTTACAGTCATACTTGCCAACCCTCCCGGATTTTCCGGGAGACTCCCGAAATTCAGCGCCTCTCCCGAAAACCTCCCGGGACAAATTTTCTCCCGAAAATCTCCCGAAATTCAGGCGGAGCTGGAGGCCACGCCCCCTCCAGCTCCATGCGGACCTGAGTGACGTGTTGACAGCCTGTTCTCACGTCCGCTTTACCACAATATAAACAGTGTGCCTGCCCAATCACGTTATAACTGTAGAATGATCGAGGGCGAGTTCTTGGTTTCTTATGTGGTTTTATTGTTAGGCAGTTTCATCAACGTCCTCCCAGCGCGGTAACAACACACAACAACAGCAGTCAAGTTTTCGTCTGCCGTAAAGCAGTTCGTCTGCCGTAAACAGCAATGTTGTGACACTTTTAAACAGGACAATACTGCCATCTACTGTACATGCATATGTGACCCACCCATAATGTGTCACATTTTTGTGTTGATTTCTTTATTTTATTTTGTGGTTTGAATTCGTTTTTGGAGGTGTCATTACACATTTATCAGTATTCACATTGGTCAGTAAGGGGCAGTAGGGGGTTTCTTCCCAATTGAATGCTATCACCTGCAGACCGGAAGTGTCTTGTCATTCTGATGAGCGCGACCAGTCTGTGAACAATTGAAACGTCCTGTGTGCTTTTTCCTCCTGTATAACAGGTTAGTTTTGGTGAATCAACTCACTGAATAATATCCATGTGATCTTTATAAGTTTAAGTACACATTCTGATGGTGGAGCCTAACTCTAAAGTGTTTGTGAGTTGTAGTTTGTATTTGTGAATGAATCCAGTGCACAGCTGCAGTAATCAATACAAAATGGCGACGTGAGTGCGCAATGTTTATATAGGAACTTCTGATCCTAATTCAGACTCCCAAATTAGAGCTCCCGTTTTCTTATTGATTTTATAATGTATTTTTGTATAATGTGTGTGTTCTGAAATAGTGACAGAGAATAGAACAAGGATGGACAATTCAACCCTTAACTCAACAATGAGTAGATCAGTGTTGTGTGTGTATATGTGTAAATAAATGAACACTGAAATTCAAGTATTTCTTTTATTTATCTATATATATACAGTATACCTGTGTATATATATATATATATATATATATATATATATATATATATATATAACTAGAATTCACTGAAAGTCAAGTATTTCTCATATATATATATATATATATATATATATATATATATATATATATATATATATATATATATATATGTATATATGTATATGTATATATATATATATATATATATATATATATACATATATATATATATATATATATATATATATATATATCTTAGCCACGCCCCCCACCCCCCACCCCCCACCTCCCGAAATCGGAGGTCTCAAGGTTGGCAAGTATGTCTACAGTTGACAATTGTTTTTTGTCTATTTTGTCAGAGTTTCAGGAGCGCTTTGCTGTTCCTTCTGCAATAAAAGCTAGCTAAAGATCGTTCTGTAAAATCCACTGCAAAATTTTTAATCTCTCACAAGGTTTTGAACAGAATTCGCAGGCCATCAGTTGAATAGAGCAAATGATGAAAAGCAAGAGGACCTAAAATGTAACCTTGAGGAACACTACTAGTACAACTATAGAAGTTGAACAAATGACTGACTGCATCTGAAGTTTAGTTAACTGAATCACATGATGAAAAAAAAGAAAAAAGAAGTAGAGGACTCAAAGAGATGCCTTGGGGAACACCAATTATTTCAATCACAAGTTTGGACCCCAGTGTTCTTTGTTAAAATGACAAGGCAATGATCTGCCAGTGTGTTTACATTGCTCCTCAAAATAAAATATTAGTCCCAAGTAGTGTTGTCCCGATACCAGTATTTTGGTACCAGTACCGGTACCAAAATTATTTTGATACTTTTCGGTACTTTTCGGCACTTTTCTAAATAAAGGGGACCACAAAAAATGGCATTATTGGCTTTATTTTAACAAAAAATCTTACGGTACATTAAACATATGTTTCTTATTGCAAGTTTGTCCTTAAATAAAATAGTGAACGAACAAGACGTGTCTTTTATTAGCAAGAAAACAAACAAAGGCTCCTAATTTAGCTGCTGACGTATGCAGTAACACAGTGGTCCCCAACCTGTTTGTAACTGCGGACCGGTCAACGCTTGACCGGGGTATTTTATTTAATTTTTTATATTTTTTTGTATTTTTTATTTTAATTTTAATTTTATTCTTTTGTTTAAAAAAAATACAATCATGTGTGCTTACGGACTGTATCCCTGCAGACTGTATTGATATATATTGATGTATAATGTAGGAACCAGAATATTAATAACAGAAAGAAACAACCCTTTTGTGTGAATGAGTGTGAATGAGTGTAAGTGGGGGAGGGAGGTTTTTGGGTTGGTGCACTAATTGTAAGTGTATCTTGTGTTTTTTTTATGTTGATTTAATTAAAAAAAATATATATATCTATATATATATATATATTTTTTTTTAATTTCTTGTGCGGCCCGGTACCAATCGATCCACGGACCGGTACCGGGCCGCGGCCCGGTCGTTGGGGACCACTGCAGTAACATATTGTGTCATTTTTCATTCTATTCTTTTGTCAACATTATTAAGGACAAGTGGTAGAAAATGAACTATTATTCTACTTGTTCATTTACTGCTAATATCTGCTTACTTTCTCTTTTAACATGTTCTATCTACACTTCTGTTAAAATGTAATAATCACTTATTCTTCTGTTGTTAGATACTTTACATTAGTTATGGATGATACCACAAATTTAGGTATCAATCCGATACCAAGTCGTTACAGGATCATACATTGGTCATATAAGTCCTCATGTGTCCAGGAACATATTTCCTGAGTTTATAAACACAATAAAAATTTTGAAACGAAAGAAGATGTGATGCCAAAAAAAATTGACGTAATTATCCGAGTATCGACTAGATATGCTCCTGTACTTGGTATCATTACAGTGGATGTCAGGTGTAGATCCACCAATGGCGTTCGTTTACATTTTAATGAGCTACGGTGTGTAGTGAAGCATGTTTAGCTATTCCTTGTCCTGCAGGGATGATACTTGTAAGAAACTTACTTTCTTTGTTGCCATGGAAGCGAGGATTAGTGATTTAGAAGTATCGTACCGGTACTTTTCAGAGGCGGTATAGTACCAAAAATGATTCATTAGTATTGCGGTACTATACTAATACTGGTATACCTTGTCAGGTACAAAACTTTACCTTACTAGCCTATATAAATGAACCATTTATAAATACTGGTATACCGTAGTCCCAAATTTTGAACTGAATTCTCATTTCCGGGCCAGATTTAGCCCCCAGGCCACGAGTTGAAAATCCCTGATATAAGACGTGAGCTCTTACCTTTCCATGGCAGCTCTCTTACTCCTCTTATCTGTCAGTGAGGCAGTTGAGCTTCTCCCCTCCAAAACAGACTGCACCATTGCAACAGGAAGCACCGGAGGTTCGGAGGAGCACACCTCACAAGGGGAACTCAACGCTAGAGCGTCTCCTGCAGCAACACTGCCTCCTTTCACTCCTGCTCTCACTCCTGGGCTCACAGGCTCTTCTTTGATCAGCATCAGACATTTTTCTCTGAGAGGGAAATGGAGGGATGAAATAATGCTCTTTGTATGCCGACGCATATCCTCTGTTTATGATAAATACCCAGATATAATAACTTGTATTCATCATAATGTTTTCAAATGCTTATGAATGTAGTCAAGGGAAAGCTGGAGTTGGAATGTTTTTTTGTTTTTTTGGTGGTTTGGGCCCATTTTAATCAGGACAAAATATTACAGATGTGTTGAAATGGTTGAAAACAATGTATCAACATTAAAAGATGATTTGATGTACAGTGCAGGCCAAAAGTTTGGACACCTTCTTCTCATTCAATGTGTTTTCTTTATTTTCATGACTATTTACATTGTAGATTGTCACTGAAGGCATCAAAACTATGAATGAACACATGTGGAGTTATGTACTTAACAAAAAAAGGTGAAATAACTGAAAACATGTTTTATATTCTAGTTTCTTCAAGATAGCCACCCTCTGCTCTGATTACTGCTTTGCCCACTCTTGGCATTCTCTCGATGAGCTTCAAGCACACCTGTGAAGTGAAAGCCATTTCAGGTGGCTACCTCTTGAAGCCCGCCAAACAAAACCCGGGCAACGGATCATGACAAAATCGAGATTTAGAACAGAGATAAAGGAAATAAGTATTTCTATTAAAGGTGTTAGTTTATGGAACAATCTTGACGGTGAAATAAAACAATCTAAATATCCTACTGTATTAAAAAAATCATGATTTTATATATATATATATATATATATATAATATATGAGATAGGCTCCAGCACCCCCCGCGACCCCGTAAAGGACAAGCTGTAGAAATGGATGGATATATATATATATATATATATATATATATATATATATATATATATATATATATATATATATATATATATATATATATATATATAGTCGAGGTTATATATTATTATATTATATATTTTATATATATATATATATATATATATATATATATATATATATATATATATATATATATATATATATATATATATGTATGTGTGGGAAAAAAATCACAAGACTATTTCATCTCTACAGGCCTGTTTCATGAGGGGGGGTACCCTCAATCATCAGGAGATTTTCTGATGATTGAGGGTACCCCCCCTCATGAAACAGGCCTGTAGAGATGAAATAGTCTTGTGGTTTTTTTCCCACACATACATATATTGCGCTCTACTACGGTATCGAGCACTATTTTTTGGATAACCTTATTAAGACATATATATATATATATATATATATATATATGTATCCATATATAGTCGAGGTTACTGTGGTTTATCCGTTATACAGTGCTCAATACCGGGGTAGCGCAGAATATATACGTTAGGTCAGGAAAAAACACAGAGGCTATTTCATCCCTACAAGCCTGTTTCGCAGGTTTCCCTGCTCTTCAGGGGATTTTATTGAAGTGTATGTGGTTGTTACATATATAGAGGGTACATTACATGGGGATGTGGCCATTGTTACACAGTAGTGCCTTGCTTCTGTGCCGGCATGATAAGACCAGTTCGTTGGTCTTAATAAAATCCTCTGAAGAGAAGGGAAACCTGCGAAACAGGCTTGTAGGGATGAAATAACCTCTGTTTTTTTACATTTATAGCTAGTCTTCTGAGGTGAACAGCAAATGTTGTAACTGTATGAATAGGGGGCAGATTTATAAGTTTTACTTCTTTCTGCTCCTTTTTGTTCATTATTTATTTTGTATGTTATGTTGATTATTTTGTGTTTGCCTCTAAATGAATGAAATACTACAAACAAACCAACTAGTAAACTGTGCTGGTCAACCATGTTGAGTAAGATGTCAGAATATTTCTTCTGCAACATCACTCACCCGTTCTCATCAGGTTGCATCTGCAGAGCCATGTTGGCCTGAGTCATGTCTGTCACGTCTGATATGATTGGCCCTCCTGTCAACCCGCTCGTAGAACAAGAGGCGGCATCACTGGATGGCTGAGAAGGAGGAGAGAATGATGATGCAAACGTACATGATCACTGGTCATTGCTTCCATCTAGTGTTGATATCAAATAACTAGGTTTCTTCTACTTTCAATGACACTAGAGATGACCGATAATATCGGATTGCCGATATTATAGGCCGATAAATGCTTTTAAATTTTATATCGGAAATGATCGGTATCGGTTTCAAAAAGTAAAATGTATGACTTTTTAAAACGCAACTGTACGGAGTGGTACACGGACGTAGGGAGAAGTACAGAGCAGTTGCGCCTCCCAGTCATACTTGCAAACCCTCCCGATTTTCCCGGGAGACTCCCAAATTTCAGTGCCCCTCCCGACAATCTCCCGGGGCAACCATTCTCCCGATTTCCACCCAGACAACAAATATCGGGGGCGTGCCTTAAAGGCACTGCATTTGCGTGCCGGCTCAATCACATAATATCTACGGCTTTTCACACACACACAAGTGAATGCAAAGCATACTTGGTCAACAGCCATACAGGTCACACTGAGGGTGGCCGTGTAAACAACTCTAACACTGTTACAAATATGCGCCACACTGTGAACCCACACCAAACACGAATGACAAACACATTTCGGGAGAACATCCGCACCGTAACACAACATAAACACAACAGAACAAATTGTTTGTCATTCTTGTTTGGTGTGGATTCACAGTGTGGCGTATATTTCTAACAGTGTTAAAGTTGTTTATACGGCCACCCTCAGTGTAACGTTTATTGCTGTTGATACAACATAAACACAACAGAACAAATACCCAGAACCCTTTGCAGCACTAACTCTTCCGGGACGTTACAATATACCCCCCCACTATCCCCCCACCCACCTCAAACTCTTCATGCTCTCTCAGGAGAGCATGTCCAAATTCCAAGCTGCTGTTTTGAGGCATGTTATAAAAAAAAAAAGCACTTTGTGACTTCAATAATAAATATGGCTTTGCCAATGTTGGCATTTTTTTCCATAACTTGAGTTGATTTATTCTGGAAAACCTTGTTACATTGTTTAATGCATTTAGCGGGGCATCACAACAAAATTAGGCATAATAATATGTTAATTCCACGACTGTATGTATCGGTATCGGTTGAAATCGGAATCGGTAATTAAGAGTTGGACAATATCGGAATATCGGATATCGGCAAAAAAGCCATAATCGGACATCTCTAAATGACACCATGGGTACAGTCATTCTAGAAGACATGTTCAGTCCAATTGCAACTACATTGCAATTAGCAAATTAGTAAAACAACAATCCTATGTGTGTTAAATGTGCAAGGTAAGCGTGCACATATGAGTGAATATGAGGTAGCTGCAGAAAAAACATTATATGTAAAAATATCTCACCGATTGGATGTAGAAGGGCTCGTGCATTGGCTCCATTGCGCTACTATGGCTGAACTTGGATGCAGGGGGGCTGATGGAGCCGTCATCTAACATCAAAGGCCTGCACAGATCATGGCAGTTGGATATGTTAGGTAATGGTTGAAAGTGAGGGGAGATGACATAGGGGGAAACAGGGTTGGTTGTCACTCATTAGGTCTCGCCACCATAAAATTGTGGTATAGCAATTTACAGATATATCTCACCTACATAGTCTTCTCAATAGCAAGAGAGGTGACCTTAAGATGAAAGTACTTTTTTTGTTTTTCAGGTCAAATTGGAAGAAATAATCTTCTCAATATTTGTCTTCCAGGGTTTTACGCAATGACTTTGTAACAAAACAATTGTTACCCATAAAAACTGTGAAGGGGAAAGTTTGACAGCAATAGTTTAGATCGTCATTAGCTAGTTACCGTAAGTTACACAGGTGATTAAGCTATTAAGTGATTGAGCTATTAATCCTGACTTCCTCATTTTTATTTATTAAAAAAAAAAACAGCAAAACATGTTGCATTCATTTTTGATTTGTAGGTTCAAGTGTTTTATGTTGATGATGTTGGTGATCAATTTGAATTACTTATTATTTTTTCAGTTTATTGAATTGTATTTTTCAGTATCAAATGGCTCAATTCTGGCCAAAAATGTTTATAGTCTAAATGTTTAAAGAATGTATTTATTGTTATTTCAGGAAAAAACATGCACTAGAAGTATTTTCTGTTGCAGATTGAAAAACAATATCACTGTAATAATATTATGTAATAAACTGTAATAAAACTAAACTAAAAACTAAGACAATCAAAATGTTAGAAAATAACGCGTTACTATAATTCGGAAAAAATAAAATGATATAATATTATATATATATATATATATATATATATATATACCGGTGTATATATATATATATACATATATGTGTATATATATGTATGTATATGTGTATATATATGTATGTATATGTGTATATATATGTACGTATATGTGTGTATATATATATGTATATATATATGTATCTATATGTATATATATATATATATATGTATGTACATATATATGAATGTATATGTGTATATGTATATATATATATATATATATATATATATATATATATATATATATATATGTGTGCATATATATGAATGTATATGTGTATATATATATATATATGTGTGTGTGTGTTGCAGCCTTATATTACAAAATGGAACATGTGCATTTTTGTCCTCAAAATTCTACATACAATACCCCATACTGACAATGTGAAAAGTTTTAAAAAATGTTTAATGTTGCAAATTTATTCAGGAAAAACAACTAAGAAATCCCATGTACATAAGTATTTACAGCCTTTGCTCAATACTTTGTTGATGCACATTTGGCAGCAATTGCAGCCTCAAGTCTTTTTTAATATGATGCCACAAGCTTGGCACACCTATCTTTGGGCAGTTTGGCCCATTCCTATTTGGTGCACCTCTCAAGCTCCATCAGGTTGGATGGGAAACATTGGTTTTCAACCAGGATGTCTCTGTACATTCATCTTTCCCTCTATCCTGACTAGTCTCCCAGTTGCTGTCACTGCCACCACCATGCTTCACTGTAGGGATGGTATTGGCCTGGTGATAAGCGGTGTCTGATTTGCTCCAGGTATAAAGCCTGGCATTCACGCCAAAGAGTTCAATCTTTGTCTCATCAGACTAGATCATTTTGTTTCTCTTGGTCCAAGAATCTTTCAGGTGCATTATGGCAAACTTACTTTTACTAAGGAATGACTTATTTCTGACCACTCTACCATACAGGCCTGATTGGTGGATTGCTGCAGAGATGGTTGTCCTTCTGGAAGGTTCTCCTATCTCCACAGAGGAATGCTATAACTCCGACAGAGTGACCATCGGGTTCTTGGTCACCTTCCTGACTAGTGCAAGATGAATGCAGCGATGTACAGAGACATCCTGGATGAAAACCAACG